>NW_020450296.1:388968-391049 GCF_003343035.1 Apteryx rowi | reverse complement strand
GGCCGGGACAAGGCAGTAATATCCCACTTTCTTTCTGCCCACAGAAGGGACAAACTCTTTCCCTGAGGCTCCAGGAAAAAACCGAGCCAGTGATCCCGAGAGCCTCCACGGGATTGTTACAGTGGCAGAAAAGCTGGAGGAGCTGCAGCTGCCCGAGGCGCAAGTGGAGATTGAGTCGCGCGGGGCCATTTACGCCGTCCCTTTCCTTAAGGTTGACGCTGAGCTGGAAAAGCCGAGCTTTGGCCCCGAAGACGCGGCGGGGCCGGGGGCCCGGCGCCCCCCGCTAGCTGCCGCCCCTTTGCCCACGGCCCCGGGCGGCCCCGAGGCGGGCGCCCCGCTTAGGTGCCGCGCGAAACCAGGCAGCTCCGTCCCCGCGGACGAGGAAGGGCCCAAAGGGACGGGTGGAAATTGCCCGGAGGCCGGTCGCGAGCCGTCCCGGACGGGTAGGTGGAGGCTCTGCCGCGGTGCGGGGCCGGGGGCCGGAGGAAGCCCGAGGAGGGGGGGGGGGATTGAGGCGCCGAGTTTGCAAGGAGCGTTTGGAGGTGTCCGAGGAAAAGCGCGGGAAAATACCCTCCGGTTTGGGGCCGAGCTGCTCCGCTTTGCATCCATCGGTTGGAGGCACCGGCCGGGATGAGGCACCTGCAAGCGGAGAGGAGGCTCGTGTAGATGCCTCCCGGCATCTCACCGGAAAACGGAGCTGGTTTTGCAGGGAGCTACGCGCCGGGGCCTTTTGGGGGATCGTTACATCCCTCCTCGGTGCTAATCGCTAGGTGTAGACGTGCCCGAGTCCTCTTCCCCGTGCTCCCGAGGTTTGGGGAGCTCGGTCCTGCCCTCCTTGGCCCGACACGGGGACAGGGTGCCGGCCGGAGCTGGGAAACGCGAGTTGCCGAAGGAGGGTGCCGGCAGCCGGAGAGAAAGGAGGCAGAGCCCGGACGTCGGTCCCCTCCCCGGGATGCCAGTTCGAGGGGGCGAACGTCACGCCGAGGCTCGGGGCTGCATCCGTCCCGCTGGGAAATGCCCGGGGGGGGGGAGATATCTTTTTTTTTTGGGAGGGGGCATTTCCCGTTCAGCTCTGCCCGCCCTGGAGAGGGGCAGGACCTGAACTGCTCCGAAGCTTTGCCGCTGCCGGTCCCATCCGCTCTGCGGGATCTTTCTCGCTTGCTGGCATCGGGTGCAAATGTCTCATGGCTTTTTTGACTTGCCTGTTGCAGAGGAGGAGGAGGAGGAAGAGCAGGAGCCGGAGCGAGCGCGGGGCTCCTCGGCGGGCAGCGAGCGTGGGGAGCCGGCGGAGGAGAGCAGGAGTCGCCAAGGCGGAGACGACATCCAGCCCACGGAGCTGGCCGGCCCCGGACAGACCCTCTCCGTGCTTTTCCAGGCGGGAACGGCCGTGGAGGCGCCCACCGAACCGCCTGTGCCTGAGCGAGCCGCTGCAGGTGACGCCGCGCAGCTTGACGGGCTGCTCCGGCCTCTCCCAGCCACGGCGGCCGGCTCCCCGCTCCCGACRGAGCAGCCGGCAAGCTCCAGGGACRCCCAGGTGACGTCGCTGACCGGTGCCACTTTTGCAGCCTCGACGGATTCCCGGGAGCCGGCGCCGGGGGAGCCCGTCACCCCGGCGGATGGCTGGGTGCCCGGCTGGGCGAGCACCCTCGGCCCCGCTCCGGGCGGCTCCCCGGAGGATGCCGAGCTCTCCGGCGCCGGAGGAGCCGAGGGTCCCGCAGCTTCGCCGCTGCCCGCCGCGGCCACGGTGCCGCTGCAGGAGGACGGCGAGGAGCAATCGGGGGCCCCGTGGCTCCCCACGGCCACGGGCCACGGCAGCACCCCGGAGGTGCCAGCGGCCACCGCGGCACCGGGACGCGGGAAGGACGGGAAAGCCGCCGGCGGGACCGACGAATCTTCGGAGGAGGAAGAGGAGGAGGAGGAGGAGGAGGAGGAGGAGGAGGAGCCGCCCGCTCCCTCTGTGGCTACCGTGGAGGGTTTCCTTGCAGCCATTCCCGGAGAACCAGGTGGGACCCGCAGCGATGGCCTCACCTCTCCCTATCCCGGCGCCTCCGGAAATGCCTCCGGGCCGCCAGCGACCCCCA
>NW_020450296.1:328214-387939 GCF_003343035.1 Apteryx rowi | reverse complement strand
TCCTCCTCCTCCTCCTCCTCCTCTCTTCAGCTGGATAAGGGAAGGTTAAAGGTCCGGAGAAGCACATATTTGTCAAACAAATTGGTCTGAGCTATGCATGCACTTTAAACCTCTTCTACTTCTGTGAAGTGTTTTAATGACTGTTTCCGTGAAAAAAAAGGAAAAAAAAAAATCAAAAGAAGGCCCCAAACCCTACTCGGACTAACAGTGGTACTAATAAAGGGAATTAAAAGCTTTCTAGAACAAGCACCTCGGCTAGCTCTTCCCTCCRTCCTCGCGCCTGCCTCCTCGCTCGCCGGCCCGCCTGCGCGGCCCCCACTGACGAACTAATCCCCCCTCCGAGCCCCCRGTCGCGGCCGGGCTCGGGATGCTTTCCCGCGCGAGCCGGAGGGTAGCGCGGGGTTTTTTTTTGGGGGGGGAATCGGCTGTTTTGCACCATCCGTCCAGCTCCGCGRAGGGGAGGGAGGTTGCAGAGCCGGGGAGGGCAGGCACCTTGCCAGCATCCCGCTGAGCCGTGGCGCTCCGTGGCCAGAGTGGCCGTCGGGATCGGGGACCGGCTGCGGTTCGGCTCCCCCGGCATCAAGGCAGCTCCGTGAGCTCTGGCCGCCAGCACGGGGCCAGCAAGCGCTGCGTTTCCGTCCCTTCCCGAAACAGCCCTGGGGCCAAGCCGGTCCCGGCTCCGATGCAGCTGCACGGCACGGTCCGTGCTCCTGGCGGCTCCATTAGCTGCTTAATTAAAACCAGCCCCACCGTGATTAGGGCTGCTGCACCTCGCTAGCCCCCCCGCAAGCAAGCGCCCGGGGTGACGCTGGTCCCCAGCGCCCGTCCGCGCTGCCCTTTGCACCGCGGCGCCCGGCTCCAGCCTTCGGAGGCGCCTCCAGAAAGAGCCAGAAGCGCCCGGGACGAGCAGCGAGTGCCCCAAAATAGCTCGTCCTCCCGCTTCTCCGCGCTCCGGCTCATTGGCGCTCCTCGGCACCTTGCAGCCGGATAATTGCACCGCGGCGGCGGCGGCGGGGGGGGGGGACGGGACGGGCGAAGCGAAGCTGCAGCAATGTCCTCGGCCGAGCCGCCCGCGCCGCAAAGGCCGTTAAACGGGGGCCATTCGATTAGCCGGTGTCAAGGACTTTGCTCTCCGCTCGAGTTGGCATCGGCGGCAGCCCTTAATCATGCACTTTGCAGCCGGGGGGGGGGGGGGGGGGGCCGCACGCGCTGTGCTCGGGGCGCCTCCGCGACCCGACCGGGCTGATCCCGGCCGGAGAAGGGTGCCGGCGCCGGGGGTGCGGGCTGCAGGGGCCGGCAGCAGGGCTGGGGGCCGGCTGCAAAGCTCATCTTGCCACGAGACTTGTGGCCACGGCATGCTGGAGGGGTTTTTCCCACCCTTTGCCACCCAAACTCCAGATGTGCAAGGGAGGGGGGGGCAGCCCCATTGCAGCCCCCCCCCCCCCAGCTCCGACAGGGCGCACGCAGCCTCTTCCATGCGAAAGCAAGCGCCGTCCCTGGACCAAGCCAAGGACCTGGCACAGCAATGAGCCTGCTGATGCACCGAGCAAAAGCAGCCGGCTCGTGTCCCTTCTCGCCCGGAAGCGGGGGCTAGCGGGGGGCCAAAGCCTCCGAGCCAGCCAGCTCCGAGCCCGGCCAGCTGAGCCGGGCGCTTCCCATGGACTAAGAGCAGCGAGAGCTGGGGTGGGGGGGGCCAGGATATGCATGTTGCCATGTGCATGAKTCCTTTCCCTCCCTCCTCGTTCGGCTTTCGAGCACTTAGTGGCCAAAGTAGGCACCTAGTAGCCACCCTCTCTAGTCAGGCGCATTTGCAAATCTGCAGCGACAAGGCCAGAGCCCCCTCCTGTCCCCTGCTGCCCTCGGGGTGCCGGGAAGGCGCYGGGTTCCCGCGGCCGCGGTCAGGAAGGGTGCGTGTGCCTTGCAGGTGATTGCATCCCCAACCCCTGCCTGAACGGAGGGACCTGCACCGAGGATGGCGCCCGCGTCGGCTGCGTGTGTCTGCCGGGCTACGGCGGGAGCGCCTGCGAAAGACGTGAGTCTCGGCTCCCGTTGCAGCCTTGGGGGTAGCCCGGTTGCCCACCCGCGAGACATAAATGCGGCAGATTCAGGCGCTGCTTTGCTTTTTGGGCCCCTCGATGCTGACCCTTTCCTCTCTCCCCCGCCACGGCTCAGCCCTGCAGAAGTGCAGCCCCGGCTGGGACAGCTTCCAGGGAGCCTGCTACAAGCATTTCTCCACGCGGAGGAGCTGGGAGGACGCGGAGACCCAGTGCAGGCATTACGGGGGCCACCTGGCCACCATCCTGACCCCCGAAGAGCAGGACTTCATTAACGGTACGTGCCGCGCGGCGCTTCGCGTGTGCACACGGGGTGGGAAGGAGGCAGATACAATCTGGGGAAAGGCAGAGAAAATAAATAGTAAAAGAACTGCCCAATATGATGAGCTGATTGATGGAAATATGATTGATTGATAGCTTGGCTATTTAGAGGCATGGAAAGCAAGACTGGCAGAGGGCTGGCTAGACGGACAGGGATGGAGAGCCAGGCAGACGGATGRGTAGACGCATGGGTAGGTTACTACAGAGCTGAGTGGATGAGCAGAAAGATGGATAGCTGCATGGATGGGTGGACAGACTGATAGAGGTTAGACACATTCAACCAAAATTGAAGGCGAAGCTATAAACCATGGGGAAGCATGCGTGGAAGGAGAGAGCAGGGAGGAAAGGAGAAAGAGGCCGAGCAGGACAGAGGAGGCAGCTGTGGTGACAGGGCAGAAAGCGAARGGGCCTGGAGGGACACTGGTGAGAAGCAGGAAGGGCGAGGGAGAGACCAGGCAGGGACCTGAAGGGAGAGGACAAGCAAGGACAGGCAGGGACCTGCAAGGAGAGGCAGGCACCTGCAGAGACTGGCAGGACCAGGCAGGGACAGGAGGAACTTGCAGGACCAGGCAGGACCAGGCAGAGACTTCCAAGGACAAGCAGGGACAGGAGGGACAAGAAGGAACCTGCAGGGCCAGGCAGGCACCTGCAGGGACCTGCAGGGACAGGAGGGACAGGTTGGATAGGGGGACAAGCAGGGACCTGCAAGGAGAGTCAGGGACCTGCAGGGACAGGCAGGACCAGGCAGGGACAGGAATGGACCTGCAGGGACAGAAGGGAAAGGCAGGGACCTGCAAGAACAAGCAAGGGCAGGAGGGACAGGAACAGACATCCAGGGAGAGGCAGGACCAGGCAGGGAGAGCAGGGACAGGCAGGGACCTCTAGGAAGATGCAGGGACCTGCAGAGATGGCAGGGACAGGCAGGGACAGGCAGAGACCTCTAGGAAGATGCGAGAATGTGCAGGGACAGGCAGGGACCTCTAGGAAGATGCAGGGACCTGCAGAGACAGCAGGGACAGGCAGGGACAGTCAGAGACCTCTAGGAAGATGCAGGGACAGGCAGGGACCTCCAGGAAGATGCAGGGACCTGCAGGGACAGNGTTGGATAGGGGGACAAGCAGGGACCTGCAAGGAGAGTCAGGGACCTGCAGGGACAGGCAGGACCAGGCAGGGACAGGAATGGACCTGAAGGGACAGGCAGGGACCTGCAGGGACAGAAGGGAAAGGCAGGGACCTGCAAGGAGAGGCAGAGACCTGCAGGGACAGGCAGGACCAGGCAGGGACAGGAAGGGACCTGCAGGGACAGGAGGGACAAGCAGGAACCTGCAAGGACAAGCAAAGGCAGGAGGGACAGGAATAGACATCCAGGGAGAGGCAGGACCAGGCAGGGACAGCAGGGACCTCTAGGAAGATGCAGGGACCTCTAGGAAGATGCAGGGACCTGCAGAGACAGCAGGGACAGGCAGGGGCAGGCAGAGACCTCTAGGAAGATGCAGGGACAGGCAGGGACCTCCAGAAAGATGCAGGGACCTGCAGGGACAGGCAGGGACAGGCAGGGACAGGCAGGGACAGGCAGGCTCTGCTGCCCTCTCCTGGCGAGCCCCGGCTCCGCCGAGCCCGGCGCTGCCGCCGGTCCCGCAGCGCGGCCCCGCTGCCCCTTCGCTGCGCTCCCGTCTCCCTCCTTTGCAAAAGCCCAAACTCCTCGGCTCCTTGCCCGAGCCCCCCCACCCAGGCTCTTCGGGACCCCCCCCTCTAACCGCAGAGCCCTCCGCCCCCCAGATCAGTACCGGGAATACCAGTGGATCGGCCTCAACGACCGCACCATCGAGGGCGATTTCCAGTGGTCCGACGGGAGCCCCTTGGTAAGCCGGGGCCGCCGAAACCCCAGCCCTCAGCATCACCCCCGGGAGAGGAAACCGCCCCCCCCCACACACACACACACTCCGCGGGGCAGCCACCTCCTCCTCCTTCTCCATCACTTGGAAAATATTCGCTTCCCGCGGGATGAGTCACCCGCCCTGCGCCCCTCTATCGCCGCCGCGGAGAGGGTGCCGCCGCGCCGGGGCCAGGCTTCGGAGCGCGAGCCAAAGCCGCTCCAAAGCCTGGCTTAGAGGCAAACTCTTGGCCGSGAGACGGAGCGCCCCGGCGGCGCTTTTTAGTGCATCCAACCCGGAGGATTTGGGGCCTCCGAGTCAGGGCTGGCCCTGCCGGGGGGGGGGCCACAGAGATAGGGCTGGAGGCCGGTGCCCGCTCGCGGGGCGCTTTGGGGCCGAAAAGCTGCAGCCGTGCACGTGCCGGGGTCGTTTCGGCGCGGCGATAACACCCCCCCCCCCCTTTGGGGCCCTTTCCAAAGCTCTACGAGAACTGGCACCCCGGGCAGCCCGACAGCTATTTCCTCTCCGGGGAGAACTGCGTGGTGATCGTGTGGCACGACGGGGGCCAGTGGAGCGACGTGCCCTGCAACTACCACCTCTCCTACACCTGCAAAATGGGCCTGGGTGAGCCGCGGCGAGCGGGGGCTGCCTCGCCGGCGCCCCGGGAAACTCCCTTCGGTTGGGATTTGTGGTGGAAACGGGGTGTGTGTGTGGGGTGAGATGTTGGGTTTCAGCAGTGGCTGGGTTGGGTTAGGGATGGCCGCGTGCCGTGACACACACACACACCCCCCCCCGGCGTCTTCCCGCAGTGCTGTGCGGCTCCCCGCCGGCCGTGAGCAACGCCCGCGTGTTCGGCAAACCAAAGCAGCGCTACGAGATCGACTCCATCGTGCGGTACCAGTGCCGCGACGGCTTCGCCCAGCGCCACTCGCCCATCGCCCGGTGCCGGGAGGACGGCACGTGGGAGCAGCCCCGGCTGGTTTGCCTCCCCGGTGAGCGCGCGCACGCCATGCCGGGCCCGTTTACACCGTTTTCCCCTGTTTTTGCACCGCCCCGGGGCTGTGGGATCCCGGGACACCCCAGCTCCTGCTGAGCCCGGGACAAACTTTGGGCTCCTCCATCAGCGCCCCAGCGAGAGACACCAGCACACGCAGCATATGGGGCAAAGCAGAGGGTGGCTGACCTCAACTCCCCCTTTTCCAGCCTGGAAAATAGTCTGGCTTCACGGGTTTCCCTTGACACGTGGTTTTGCTTCTTGTGTGTCCCCCCCCCCCCCCAAGGTCCGGCTCAAACCCCCGACGACTGAGCAAGTGCCCCAGGCAGGAGCCACCACCTCCCCGGGCCCTGGCGCGGAGGGGGACGGCACCGGGATGCCAGCGCCGAAACCAGCAGGGAAAGAAACCCCCACTTTTCCGATTTTGCCTTCTCGGCCGTTTTATACCTGCATAAAGAATTTCTAATAACTAAAGATCCCCTTCGAGAGAGTCAGCAGCGACCCGAACTGGAAAGCCTCGCTTTGCACGCAGGGCATTTGGTTCCTGGAGTTGCAACAGCGTCAAAACCGAGCTGGGGACCGCGGGGCAGGGTGACGACACCGGCGTCGCCTTCGGATCCTCGGATCCTCGCCCTGCTCCGTCCTCACACGCTGGGGACGGGGACGGCAAAGCCGTGGGAACAGAGGAGCCTTTGCGCTTCCCGGTAGAGGAGGGAAAAGCTGCCGTCCCGGCACACGCTGCCCAAAGCGGCTCCGTCCGTCCCCCCCCCCTCCCCAAACCACCCTCCAGGCTGCTGTTGATATTAAAACAAATAAACCGATGGCGCGGAGCGGTGGCCTGGTCATTTGGGGCAGCCCCAGCACGGAGAGGGGGGGAGAAGCAGGGCTAAATAACTAAATAACRGGGAGCTGCGGCCCCAAATATCCCAGCACCCAGGAGGTCTCAGGGACCGGGCAGGGCTTGGGCTGGGATGTGGCTCCTGGCAAACATGTAGGATTTGGGGATGCATCACCGGTGCCGGGGGATGCCGGCGTCTCCCCGTGTTTTTTCCTCCCCGGCCTCCCGCACCTCCGTGCCAATCTCCGGTGCTTTTTATAGCCGTCCCACACTGCGCCGAGCAGCGAAATGCAGAAATCCCCACGCTGCCGCGCCAGGGACGCTGATAAGCCGCCGGCGAGGGCGGCAGGTCCCCGAGCGCAAGGATGCCGCGGGGCCCYGTGCCAGCTCCTCCCCTACCTGGGACGGAAAGTCCTTGGCAAACTCCCCTCGGCGAGAGGCCAAACGGTCCCGGCGGGCAGAGGCCAGGCAAGAAGGCGGCTTTGCCATCGCTTTATTAATTGAGAAGGCGAAACTCCATTAGTCACGCTCGTTAATGCCCGGCTCTCCAGCGTATTTGCACCAGCCGGAGCCTTCGCGGCCATGGGGAGCGAGGACGGGGCGGGAGGGAGCGGGGACCCTGCGCTGCCCGCTGGCGGGCTGGATCGGACCCTCTTCCCGGCCTGGCAAAGGGTCCGGCTTCTCCCGCGAGCCCCGAACGCCTGCCGAGAGCGGCCGAAGCAGGTGGGTGCACAGGGAGCAGCTCCGTCGCTCTGCAGGAGGATGCACAAACTACCCCAAACCAGCCCCAAAAAATGCCCTCCCACCCCAAATCTTGAGCCATCAACCCGCCTTGCGTCCCGGCGCTCCTATCTCCCCGCGAAGCAGTACGTGCCGTACGTCCTCAGTTCCTTGTTGGGGAAGCCGAAGCTCCGGACGCCGGGGTCCGGCAGCCCCCCGCAGCGCTCGCGGGGGGTGGCGATGGGGTAGCGCACGCTGCCGTCCGCCAGCCAGCCCCCGTCGCAGCGGTCCAGCCGGGARAACTTCCAGGCGGAGTAGAGCTGCCCCACTTTGGCCAGGGCAGCCCCGTGGTTGCGGCACGCCTGCCCAGCTTCCTTGAAGTTCAGGTGGCCRCGGATGAAGTAGACCTGGCCTGGGGGGTGGACGGAGACATCGTGGGTGAGGTGCCACCGTGCACCAGCCCCTGGGGATGTCCCCAGCCCCATGTAAGGGATCTCCGCCGCGGGAGGACAGCTCGGGCCCTACCGTTGACGGCGGAGGTGAAGCAGAAGGCGTCAAATCGGTCCTTCAGCTTGTCCCTGGCGCCGTAGGTGCGGACCCCCGGGAGCAGGAGGTGGCCGCCGCAGGGCTCGCGCGCGTTGATGATGGGGTAGTGGACGGTGCCGTCGAGGACCCAGCCCGCGTTGCACCAGTCCAGGCCCTCGGTCCAGGCTGCGCGGCAAAACCACATGGGCTCAGGGAGGGGACGGGGGCTTCGGGCAGCGCCAGCGCCGGGCTCTGGGGCTCTGCCACTCGCGGGAGGGAGCTACCATTCCCGAAAGAGCAGGAGCCTGGATGCCTGGACTCAACTTAGAGCGCAACCAAGGAAGCAGGGCCAGAGCTCAACCGTCTTCCCGACACCTTCCCTACCGTGCTCCACCCCGCTCCCTTATCCAGCGGGGCCAGGTTTTGGGGTGGAAAGAGGTTTGCTAGCGTTGCTGCAGGAAGCGGGGCCGTACCTTTGTAGAGCTGCTGGTAGGTGGCCAGCCGGGAGTCCTGCTGCTCACACGCTCGCTTGGCTTCGTGGTAGTTGAACTTGTAGCGCCCTTTGCTGGTCTGGTAGGGGAAGACGACGCCTGGAGGGGACAGGGATGGAGGGTGATGGAGACCCTCTTCCCCAAGGAGGTTTTGGCTAATCACCCCCTGGGTTTGGGGTGCCGAGGAGGAGGCTGGTGTCCAGGCGAGGTGGCTCCAGGCTCTCGTTTCGGTCCTGGGACCCCTCGGGACATGCCGAGCTCCACCTCGCCTCTCCCCCTGGTCCGGGGATCACGGGAGGGAGCCGATGCTCACCCTCGAGGTGCAGGGTGAGCGAGACGCTCTCGTCCTCCAGCCCGTTGACCAGCTGGCAGCGGTAGCGGCCCTCGTCCTCCAAGGCCACGTCGGCGATGGTGAGCGAGGCGTCGTAGCGGTGGCTGTGCCGCAGGCTCACGCGGGGGCTCAGCGGCCCGTAGTTCTTGTGCGACAGCCCGTTGGTGATGATGATGACGCTCTCCAGGTAGTTGGCCGGCTCCACCTTGCTCCATTTCACCCGGTAGTTGCGGGGCAGGGCGCGCAGCACGCAGGGCAGGGTGACCGTGGCGCCGCGCTGCGTGTGCACCACGGCGTGCAGGGGCTCCAGCAGGTACTGCAGGCGCGGGGCGGCTGCGGGGACACGCGGGTGGGGACAACCTCAGGCGCTGGCTCTGCTCCACAACCCTCCTCGGGGCACCTTGGTGGAACCTCCTGCAGCCCTCAGTCCCAGCCCCGGCATCCCGGGTGGTTTCCAGCCGCTGGGATGCTCCCCCAGCGTCACCTCCCTCCTCCAGCCCCGACGCCGGGCAGCCGGGCCCCTTCCTCCCTACCTGGGCTTCCCGTCGGCCGCTGGTAGATGCCGGAGGCTGGAGGYGCCCCCAGGAGCCAGAGGGAGCCCAGCAGGAGAAGCTGGTGCATCCTTAGAGCCGGAGGCAGGAACGTGCCTGGGAGCGAGCAAAGGGGTCAGCAGACCTTGGTGTGGCGAAGGGGGGGGAACGCAAACCCCTCCTTAGAGGGGACAGAAAGATGCTTRGCTTTATCCCGCCGTGGCCTTCCCATCCGACGGTGCCAAGCGTTGCACGAAGCAGAGTGACAGTCCCCGATGGGGACGCCGCGGTGAAGGGACGCGCCCAGCGGAGCCGGGAGGACCAGCCCTTGCTGCGAACCCCGCTGCACCCCTCCGCTTCGCACCGCGGGGATGCGCCGCCGCCGCCGCCACCGCCGCCTGCGCCACTCACCGTCCCCAGCCGCGTCCTCGGGCGAGCCGCCGATCCCATCCAAAGCCGCCGGTGCCCGCGGCGACTCGGTGCCAAGAAGCCCCGTCACAGCCACCGCATGGTGGGACCGAGGGCTCCGGATGGGGCAAACCTGCTCCGCGAAGAAGAGGGACGAGGGTGCGGGATGAGGTTGCCTCCCCGCGGGCTGGCTCCGACCGCGGACGTCGCCCGATCCCGCGGTGGGCAGCCTCACGCCCGGCGCGCGGCCCCGCTCCGGCTCCGCAGCCCCTTCGCGCCTCCGTCCATCCTCCGCCCGGGAGCGGCCGGCACCGAGCCGTGCTCCTGGCGCTCGCTCCTTGCCCCGTCGCCGTCTCTTCCCGCTTTCTTTTTTTTTTTTTTTTTTTTTTTTTTCTTATTTTTTTCCCCTGAATACCTCCCCGAGGAACGCACGGAGAGGAGGAAGCACAATTTCCCATTGTGAGCGTCTTTCTCTTTATTGTTCTGCTCGGCAAAACACAGCGGGCGCCGCTAACAAGCGGGTCTTTATTCGCCGGCAACAGAGCCGGGGAATTCAAGGAAAATGTCAGCGCCGCGCAGGGCTCCGGCCCCTCCTCGGATCAGGGAGCCGGCCCGACCCACAGCCGCTGGGACACGGGGCAAAGACGCCCTTCAGATTCATCCCCAAACTCACGGGGACGGTGCTCCCTGCGATTAAGGCATCAGTGCGATAATTAATTTTACGCCCCCTCGCAGCAGYGGGGAGGAGGGTTCCCGATCGGGGATGTTGTCCCAACCCTTCGGGGCTCCGCTGGGGTTATCCCGGCCGCGGGAACGGGGGTCCCTCCGCTCTTGCAAGCCTCCGAGGCCAAACGCTTCGCCGTCGGCACCTCGGAGCGCCGGGCGAGGATGCTGCCGGCAGCCCGACGAGGCCGCACAATGGGGCTGTGTTTGGGCTTCCCTTATCCTCTCCCTCCCCCCCAGGTCCATCTCCAGGGACGGAGGAGGCTCAGCGCGACCGCGACCCAAGACAAGCGGCCGTCTGTCCGCGGCGGCACAGGACACGGCGATCCCAGCTCCGCCGCGGCACGCACGGCGCGGCAAACAAACCTCCCCGGCGGAGACGGCCGCGGGACCCGCTGCCCCCGCGCTGCCCCTCGACCTCCCCTTCGGTCCGAGCGCTTGGTAAAGTTCGGCTACTTGCTCGGTGAAAAGCGGAGCCCGGGTTGAGGCGAAAACCTGCCCTAACTTTGGAGCCTGCCCCGCTTTAAGGGAGAACCTCCAAGGTCCTCCCAGCTCAAGTTGTTCAACGAGCCGGGTCGTTTTGGGGAGCAAAAAGGGGGACAAACCCCTGCTTCCTCCAGCACAGAAAGGCAAAAACGAGCAGCCGTCACATTGCACGCTCTTTCCCAAGTCTCTCCCCTTCCCAAGGCTTTTCGCGGGTCCTTGGTTGTTCGGAGAGCACCTGTGGGCTTTCTCAGCCTTCCCGTGCAGTTCTCCACCGCGCCGCTCCTTCACGTGCTCACAGCTGCACGAAGGGGGCCAGCGAAATCCCCCRGCAGGTCTCTTTTGGGTGGAGGATGCTATTTTTCAGCCCTGGTACCATGAACGAGCCGAATTGTTCCTTGCATTTTTATCCCAAATGGAGGCAGCTGCTACACCCACCGCTCCTAACAAAATTACAGCCCAGAGCAGGGCCCTGGTTAGTCCAAACGTGACTCATTCCCCGCGCGGTGAGCCTCACCCCCCCCCCCCCTTCCCCGTCCTGTTCGCTTCGGTGGAATGACCCCAGCTCGGTTCTGGTTATCTGAGATCATAATTTGGCCCAGCTCTTTGGAAARAAGTTACCCCCGTCACTTCCCGAACAACCGCTTTATTTCGCTTGTCAGCTCGTTTCTCTTCCTCTCCCTTTTTGGGTTTCGTCCCGTCTCGCGGTGTGTAACAAACACCTCTCCGCAAAAGCAGAAGYGGCCAAAGAAAAGAAAAGCAGAAGAAATAATCGCGCCCCAGAGAGGATGGCGGAGAGGAGAGCCTGGCTTCAGAAACCAGGCCTGGCTCGGCTCCTTGCCCTCGTTTTGCCAGACTAAGCTTTTCCTCCTGTCCATACGGATCCTGGATACGCTCCCTGCCGGCCCATGGCCCCGGAGGCAGCTCCCGAGTGGGGACGGGTCCTGCTCCGGGTTCCATCACAACACCCTCCTTCCTTACGGCACAGCCGGTCGTCTCACCTGCCTAACCTGCGATCCACCCCGATCCGCCGAGTTTCTCCCTTGCTGATCCAGAAAGTAATTACGGCTGCATGGAAAACATCACAGGGTCTCCCCAGGCTGTGGTTCCCTCCTGCACCCCCAAATCCCACCTCAACCGAGGGCCTGCTCCCTCTTGCACCTGGCTAAGCTAGCCCCAAATCCCGTGGTGCCGACCAGCTCTTTGATTTAATCCGGACTGCTTTCCCCATGCCCTGATCCACCGAATCTAGCAAAACTGGAATCCAGCCGCAAACGCTTCCCTGGGGCAGCCCGGGCTTGGGTTTCCGCGTCATGGGAGCTGCCGGTTGCCCCGAGGCTGACTCCGACTCCCCGCTCCGTCGGCCAGCCGGGCCCGGAGCAGGCTCTTCCGGCAGCGCGGGAAGCATTTGGGACGAGGGCGGGCTGCGGGCAGGAACTCGCGGGCGGAGTTTGTGCCGGCCGCAGGCGTACCTCTCGGCTCCGGGAAAGGCGCGTCTCCGTCTCCCGGCCATTTCAGGGACCGCTGMGGGGTTTGGCCTCTTCTCGGCCGTCCGGTGACATGTCCGCGCACGCCGCCTCCTCGAGGCTCAAGGTCTCCGGGACGTGCTTCTTCCTCCAAATCCTCACCATCATCCTCTTCGCCGTCTTTGTCCGGTACAGCCCAGGCACCAGCCCTGGCCTCCGCTCCGCGCAGCTCAACTGCAGCAGCGGGAGAAACCCCAGCTCCGACTCGGGGTTTCACCACCCACGTGAGTACCCCTATCCCGGACGGGCGCTTCCTACCCCTGCTAGCTCCGAGTCAGACTTCACGTTAATAAAAAGCAGGAGGAATGGGCGGCTCATCGAAGCTGCGGGGTTGGGTGCTTGCGCATCCCACCGAGGAGTGGGTGCTTGCACATCCCACCGAGGAGTGGGTGCCACGCGTGCCGCCAGGCACGGCCGCCCGCCCGCAATTTGGCTGCTCCCCCTGGACAAACCCACGCCTGAAGCAGGGACCTCCAGGGTCCAGAATATGCGGTTCAATAGCTGGAGTCACCTGGCGCGGTGATTTAACCCGGGATGTCCTCGCATCCGTGGATGGAAAGCCTGGCAGCTGCTCCTAGCGTTTCGGAGCCTGCAGAATTTCCCACGGACCCGCTGGGTTTTTGCACCGCTGAAGATTTGCACCGATCCCGTTTCACGGGGCTCCGTGGGCACGGAAGGCATCGCTGCAAAACGCACCCTGGCCTGTTTTCGGGGGACGGATCTCGACTTTTCCGCCAGCCGTCATGGGAGACTTAACGCCCCTCCCCAGCCAGACCCCTGCCCGGGCAATGCAAGGCAGGTGGCTCAAAACGAGCCCGGATTTGCTATCTGCCCCGCTCCGGAGAGCCTGGGCGGGCGGAGGGGAGCCRTGCCGTGCCGCTCCGGGCAGCGAGCAGGCAGGTTCTCCCGGTTTCACCGGCCCACGTAACCCCACCCCGAGCAGGCAGTGACTCACGGGGACACCCGCTCCGCGCCGGAGGACCGCCTGCCTCCCAGCCAGGGTCTCTCCCTGTCCGAGCGCTTCCCCGGCGCACGGAGCGGTGCCTGGGCACAGCGGACCAGACGGCATGGCCAAAGGGGCACGAAGGACGTGTAGCCCGAGCGAGACGCGAGTCTCCCCCCTCCGCGGTTTGCTGCCAGACGGTGCCAGACTGGGTCGACGACCCAGGCTGTTATTCACGCTTCGGGCTCCTTCATCCCACTAACCAGGACCTGACGCTTTCAGGCCTGCTGGGGAACAGAAAGGTCCTCGGGAGCGAGCGAGACGGGGGTGGCTCACATCTCAGATGCACCTTTGCACTGATGTCGCCAACACGAGGTTTCAGGGCTGCAAGGGGAACCGAATCCTTGTGCATTTAGTCTGCGCAACGCAGCTATGTCCAGGCCAAGGCACGCACGTGGGGTGGCCTGGAGCCATCGCAAAGGGTGGCGGGGACGGGCTGAACCTGCGACTACCGCAACTGTCCGTGCCCTCCTCTGGAAATCACCAAGGAAGGTGATGCAGGGCCAGATCCACCATGGGTGTAGAGACACGTCAGCGGAGCAAGGCTGCTTCGCGTTGGCTGAAGCCTCCAGCTCCCCAAAACCTGTTTGAACCCCTTTAGAGCATGAGACGTCAAAGCCTGCTTGGGGGGGACAGGTAGGCAAACCCTCCTGCCTGGTGATGCTCGTTGACATCCGTGGAGCGGGGCTGGTGGATGGGAATCGGTGTCTGCCCTCAGCACCCCCAGCCTCACCTTTCTGCCTCTCCTCCACCAGGTTTCCGGGACGTCCACCTCCAAACTCTTATAGGCTTTGGCTTCCTGATGGCCTTCCTCAGCCGGTACGGCACAGGGAGCATGGCCGTCAACTTCCTTGTGGTGGCGTTTGCCATCCAGTGGGCCATCCTGATCCAGGGTTTTTTCTACTCCTTCCTGAACGGCAAGATTTACATGGAAGCACAGAGGTAAGGGAGGAGAGACCTACCGCTGCTTGGCCCCACTGGACCAAGCTCCAGTCCTTGCATGCTTGTTTCCCCCCTCTGTAAAAGCTCACAGCTCTGATTTGGAAGGGGAGTATGAGGACAAACATGACCAGGCTTCTCGTGCTGGCCCTCTGGCAGCACTGAGTCCCATCCCATGCCTCTCTCCTTCCTAGCATGGTCAGTGCCGACTTCTGCGCAGGAGCCATCCTGATCTCGGTTGGAGCCATTCTGGGCAGGGTAAACCCCCTCCAGATGCTGCTGATGACCCTGCTGGAAGTCATCCTGTTTACTGTCAACGAACACATCCTGCTCAGCCTCATGGGGGTAAGTCACTGATCTCGGGCCCACCCGAAAGGAGGTGGCCACGGGTCTCTATTTAGCCTTTTTATATCAAGACCTGCCTTGGCTGTAAAGACAGCTCTTTGCCTCTTCCAGCACGGTATTTTCTGTACTCACTAGGTAAGCGACAGTGGGGGCTCCTTGACCGTCCACACCTTCGGTGCTTATTTTGGCTTGACGGTTTCGTGGATCTTGCGCCAGCCCCATTCGGACAAGAGGAACCAGCAGCAGGACATGGGGCACTATCCAGATGTCTTTGCTGCAGTTGGTATGGATCCTACAAAACCAGAATCATAGAAACAGTGGTGGAAGAAAGTTTCCCAAATACCCAACCTGAACCTCCCACCTTGCAATCCGTGGCCACCGCACCTTCTTCCACCGTCTGGCAAAAGCACAAGTTTCTTTCCCTCGAGGGAACGATCCCGGCTCCAAAATCTGCCTGTTCCACTTCCCCTCAGGAACCATCTACCTGTGGATCTTCTGGCCCGGTTTCGCCTCGGCCACCACGGTCCGTACCAACGCCGAGCCCTGGGCAGCGCTGAACAACTACCTAGCGCTGGCAGCAAGCACCTTGGCCACCTTCGTCATCTCCCCCCTCCTCCACGAGGAAGGCGTGCTGCAGATGGTAGGTCCTCTCCTTCATGGGACTGCCAACACTGGCAGCCACCCCAAGACATGACCCTAGTCCTACACACTGCCCAAAGCCTGTCCCACAGGGACTGTGAGCATACATAAGTTATGRGGGACAAGGGGATGGGGAGAACATGTCTTGTAGGTGAGGAAATGTCCTGCCCGTAGGGTTTTTTAGGTCTCTTGAGACCCAGTTTGGTCCCTGATAAGCCCAA
Organism: Apteryx rowi; assembly: GCF_003343035.1. NCBI lineage: Eukaryota > Metazoa > Chordata > Aves > Apterygiformes > Apterygidae > Apteryx > Apteryx rowi. The sequence continues at coordinate 372,974 of NW_020450296.1, read as the reverse complement.
ATCCCCCCACAGCTCTCGCTGATGTTCTCCATGAGGGCAATTCCCCTGACTCTGTCCTGTTTCCCTTAGACCCAGGTTCAGGACGCCGCCGTGGCCGGCATGGCCATGATGGGCATGGCTGGGGAGATGCTGCTCACTCCGTTCGGGGCCCTCATCGCGGGATTTCTGGCTGGCCTGATCTCCCCGCTCGGCTTCAAATTCCTCACGGTGAGTCGCCTCGTGACGGTCGAGGCCCCCGGTCCTGGGTCAGATGAACCCCCTGAGCCTTCGAGCTGGGGAGAGGCTGCGCTTCCGCCCCGCTCGCTCTGCTGCCAAGGAGAACTGGGGCCTTGCAACCAGCCGTAGCCAGAGGGCAATTCCTGCTCCCAGCCCTGCAAACCCAACCCACAGCACGGCCTCSCCGCGAAGCCGCCGGGCGCCGCGAGCTGCCTCTCCGAGCCCCGGCTGTTCTCTGCGCTCTCCCCAGCCCGTCCTGTGCTCCAAGCTGAACATCCAGGACGCGTGCGGAGTTCACAACGTCCACGGCATGCCGGGGATCCTGGGCGCCTTGCTGGGGACGCTGCTCACGGCGCTGGCAAGCGCTGATGCTTACGGCAACAGGTGAGAAGAGCCAGCGTCGGCATCGCCCGGTGGCCCTGTGCACCCAGCTGGGGATACCTGGGGCAAGCTGGACCCACCAGCGCCCCACCAACCTCACAAGGACCCACTCTGGGGACCTCTGCAACAGGGGATGCTCCATGCACCCACTCGGGGGACCTCTGCAACAGGGGATGCTCCATGCAACCCCTGCTATGGGACCCCACCTACAGCAGATCACCCCGTAGACGTAAGCAGAGACCTTTGTGCTCTCCCTACAAACACGTCCCCGCTCCGGCTTGCAGGATGGAGCTCGTTTTCCCCCACGTAGCTGACGGGAGCTGGACAGCCACCTACCAGGCAGTCTGCCAGCTCTGCGCGCTGCCTGTCACCCTGCTGCTCGTGGTGCTCGGAGGGAGCGTCGTGGGTGAGTTTTACCTCCGGCGGGCGTGGGATGGGGTGGCGGCAGGAGCGGAGCAGCAGAAAAGGTCCAAGGTGGAGACGGCAGCTGTACTTTGCAGTCAGAAAGACAAATGCACATGTATCTGTGAAAAAACAGCAGCGATTAGCGGGGGGAAATTAATGACATTCCCATGCTCGCACACGGAGCCAGGAATAGACTGAAAGTGCAATTTCCTCACCGCAATCACAACCTGGAGCTGTGATCCGGCGCGGTGCCGTACAGCCCAGCAGCCTTGGCYGCGGGCAGCACGGTGCTGTACAAACGTGGAGCCTGCCACATCCCSGATTCATCCCTCTGGGAAAAGCTCAGGAAGGGGCCCGGGCTCCCTGTGAGCCATCCGCGCCGGGGCGGCCGCTAGATGTCAGGGAAAGCCCGGCCGTGCGGAGCCCGGGGCTGGCGGACCCTTTCCCAACCTCGGGGGCTGCAGCCTGGCACCCGGCCCCGGAGGCTGGGAGCAGGGATCCTGCTGTCGGAGGGGGGGTGCCGGGGTGTGTGTGTGGGGGGGGGAGCACCCACGATTTCAGCTGTGAAATACCCTTACCCGGGCTTTCGGCATTCCCAGGAGCCATCCTGAAAATAAAGAGGCTGGGATCTCCTCCGGACACGCAGTACCTGGAAAACAAGACCCTCCGGGAGGTAAAGCCGTGATTTTACCACTAAAACACCATTGCGCTGCTGCCCCGGCTGAGCGCACGGGCTGCAGCCACCCTCCCTCCTCCCGCGGCAGCATTTCGGCTCCGGGGTGGGCAAGGTGTGGGGGGGAACAGCTTCATTAAAGCCCCCCCAGGTCTCACTAGGACGGACCCCTATGTTCCCCCCGACGGGGTCCTGATTTGCTCCAGGATCCATGTCTCTGCTTTGGCGCAGGTGTCCGGGGAGCGGCGCGAGCGRCGGGCGAGCGGAGAGGAGCTGGGTGCCAGCACCTCGGTCTAGCGGCTCCCAACCTCCGACGACATCCCGCTTCGGCCGGGCTCGGCCCTCCCGCCAGCGCCAGGGAGCTTTCGGCGCTCCAAACTCCCCAGCTGCCCTCTCCGGAGRCAGCCAGGCTTGTCCCTGCATGGGATCCAGCACCCGTTCCCAAAGATTTGGGGGAAAATCAGGTGCCCGCRGGCCTTTCCGGGACTGGCCCGCGGTGAAGAGGTGCTGCAGCGACGTGGATGCTCGCCGCGGGGAGAGGGGACGACCCGGCTCGCTCCAGAGAAACCTCAGGGCTTCGGGAGCAGGACGTGGATCCAAACCTTGCTCAGCTTCCGGGCAGCTGCTTCCCGTCCCCGCTCTGTGCCTCCGTTTCCCCATACGCCGCTCTCCAAGACCTGGGGAAGAGAGGAGAGCTAGGAAGGGGTTTTCTTTCCTTTAGGGATGCTCTATCGGGGAAGGGATATCGCAAGCTCAAAAAAAAAAAAAAAAAAACCAGCAGAGAACTTTCTGCAGACACTTTTCAACAAAAAAAAATAAAGAAATGAGCTCTTTTGTAATTTCAGGATTTGCCGGTAAATTTGTACATAAGCTGCCTGACTTTGCCGGCTTGGTTTTCTTCAGGATTCTTTTGAAAAAAAGAGAGAAAAGCCCCCAGGACCCCCCCACCCTAAACGACAACTCTGCAGCCCCCGCAGCCCCATTTGGGCCATTTATTGGGGTTTTGGTGTCACCGTTATTAAATCCTCCCACCTCCAGGATGATTTTTCCCCGAGCTTTGGCCACCAGAGGGTGCGACAGCACAGAGCAGCCTGCGCCTGGGAAGCGGCCAGGGTGACGCCGGTGTCCCCAGGACAGGGATGTCCCCTGCCTTCCCCTTGCCTGCCCGGCACCGCTGCCCTGGCATCGCTCTGCGCCCGGAGAAAAGCCCCAAAACGGGGAAACGGCCCTGGATGCTCACTCTGCCCGTTCGGGCAAGGGCCACATCGCACGCTAGGAGCCGGGGATGAGATCCCGGAGAAGAGAAGAGGCTCCGCTTCCATCCGAAGTGGCCAGACTCAGTATTATTGCCTTTTAATATCTGTTGTTGTCAATGCACGTAAAGGTTTTTAAATAACTGCATCAAAGACGCAGTAAACATTAGCTTTTGGGTTGACCGAAGTGCTTCATTTTTAGATTGGGCTCTTAAATAGAATTAGAGAAAATTTGAAGACTAAAGTGTCGCTTCCCAGCAGAAGTTCAAAACTTTTCACTTCAAGTTATGTCAAGCTCATCACTGCAGCTTCTCCAGGGCTTCGGGTGTTAGCTGCAGAAAAAGTTACTAAAAACCTGCAGAAATTGAGCCATTTGCTCAWTGCTTTGGTGCCACCGAGTTTCCAAGAGGCGCCCAGAAACGGGGACACGTGGCTCTGCTTCTGCTTTGGCCATGAGCCCTGGGGCAGGTTTCTCACATCCCTGCTCTGTGCCTCAGTTTCCCCACCTGCCTCGTGAGACGCCAGGAGCCCACAGCCTTCCCCGGCGTGCGAGCGAGTTTGCAGCTCTCGGGCGTCAGAGAGCAGCAGGAGCAGGGAGCGCCAGGGCCAAGCGCCGGGCTGATCCCAGCTGCAGCCACGCGGCTCGGGGATGCTGCAAAGCCTCCAGCCCCACATCTTTATCCTCAATTCCCTTTCCTACATCTCAAAAGCAAACTACTGCGACGGGAAGAAAAGCTCCTCCAGCGAGCTCATTGCAAGAGCCCGGACGCGCGGGTCCGGCGCAAATCGACCCTCCCTCCTGCCCTCCGAAAGGCCGCGAGGTTTCGCCATCGGCAGCGAGCTCGCGGGGCCCTCGCCCGGGCACCGGCGCGGGGAGGTGGGGACGGCGAGAGCCTGAAAGGTTTAGGCAGCGAACAAATTGCTTCTCTGTAGGGGCCGTTTTCTTCCCGAGCTGAACATAATGACRGCAGTTTGGCGAACAGATGGCGCGGCTAAGCAGCTAATCCCGCCGGCCCCGCTGCCTCGGGGAGAGGCGGCGGCGCTCCCGGGGCCCTTCCCGGGATAGGCGGGTCGTCACCGCCGTCTTCGCGGGCTCGAGGCGTCGCGCCGTTGCCCCTTCTGCTCCCAGGGCGGTTTGGGCACCGGACGCCTCGCGTGCCTCGGTTTCCCCAAACCCGACGGGCGGCTCGCTCGCCTCGTCACCCCTATTCCCTGCAAAAGGCAGTCCAGAAAAGTTCGGTTTAATCTGCTTTTCCCGTTTGCTTCTCAAGATGCAAAAAGGGCCCCCGAAGCGCTGCCAGCTCGTACAGCTTCGGCGCACCGTGCACATGCGTCAGGCTCAGGGAGGCGACACCGGGACCCTCCTGCTTCCAAAAGCCCGATTTTTGCTGACGCCCCATGCTAAAAATGATCCTCTATCAGGCCTCCTCTTCCTGAAAGAGGGTTTATCTAAAATGCAACAGCAGGAAAACCCCAGAGCCCAACCAGCTGCCTAAACCTCCTCTTGTTGCCGGAGCGGGTCAAGCGGCTGCTCTAGGCGAGTTTTGCAAGGGAAAGCACTAAAAAAAATGATCTTTTACAGCTGGGGAAAGCGAGGCGCACCAAGATGCACCCAAATGTGCGCTGGAGTTAGAGTGGGACGCGGAGCCCGGGCTCCTGCGGCATCCGCCTCCCTGGCGCAGCCGACGCCGCGTGATAGAAAACCAGCTAATCATCTTTCCCACCTTCGTTAGGGTGCGAATCGTTATCCTAACGACACCTGTAAAGCTCCTCGCCAGACGAGGCGGGCGCAGGCTCCTAACGCCATATGGGCGAGGGGAAGCGTGGGACCCGGGCGGCCCCGCGCCGAACAAAGAGGCGCGCGCCGACGGCTGCGGAGCCGAGAGCCCGGGCCGCGCTGCTCCTGCTATTAAATACCTTAATTCTCCCTTAAATCAAGGTCTGTCCACGCTGGATGCATCTTGCTGCTGGTTTGGAGCCCGAAAGCAGCACAGTTATACGGGGACAAGCCTTAGGTGCGTCCCTGCTTGCAGGAGCTGTCTTGGTTGCATGGGGTGGCTGCCATATGGGGCATGCACCGCACTCCTTTCCCATCATTTTTCCCATATAGTCTTTTGGAGAACGATCATCTCCTTCCCTGACCCCGAATTTTGGGGAGCAGAGCTCAGCATCATTGCCAAATCGCCCAGCAGCTTTGGCCTGCTGCAATTGCAAAGCTGTTTTCAACCCCCCTCCCCCAAGTAATTGCAAGCAGCGTAACGAGCTGCTGGGCACCATTTTAGCAATTAAAATTGTTGGCATTGGGGCCAGGCCGGTGGCTTTGTTACTGTCAGCACCCATTTCGGGGGAGAACGGGCACTGGCCGGGCAGGATCTCAAAGGGAAGCATTTCCCTCCCGCCGAACAATCGCCTCGTTCTTCGCTGGGTTAAAAAAAAAATAAATTAAATTAAAAAGGGGGGGAAAAAAAAGCACCAGTAAAACTGGGAGTCAAGTTTATTTACAAACTGAATACAAAGCGAAGGGCTGGGAACAAAGGTGTCATGTAAGGGACAGTCACTAAGGGGCTCTTTACCCACACTAATTGCTGCTTGCTCCTCGGTCTGCGGTGCAGCTGAGCCAGCCCCCGCGGGTTCCGCTGCGGAAGGAGTGGGCGCCGCCGGCCCACTGCCCGAAACCTCGTCGGGAAGCCGGCGGGAGCGTTACTGCTGCGCAAAGCTGGGGGAAACACGTCCTTACCGAAAGGACATCGAGTCCTACAGCCGGCAAGCGCGTTGCTTCGCCCAGGGGTTCRTCCCGTGCCGCCCTCACCTTAGCCCAGCGGCGTGTTTGATGTCCCATTGGAAACACGCTTGGCTTTAAATTCCAGCAAATTAATTCCGGCTCTGGCTTTCTGCACGAGGCTAAAGAGCCCTTTAGCTCCAGGCCTTTTATCACCGGTACTTGCCCCTTTCTGCACAAGTGCTGGGCTTCCCAAAACCCCGGATAAAAGCGGGGCCTCCCGGGTCACCTTTGCTGAACAGCCCGAGGTGGGAAGGAGCCGGAGTAAAAGGAGGAGCCGGTTTCACTTGTCCTTGAGCCTGCGACCTCCGCGCGTTGGCAGTTCTCCCCCCCCCCCCAAAAACAGCGCCGCGGGTGCAAACAGCGCCGAGCCGACCCAGGAAAGCGGACTCGATTCTGCCGGAAGAAGAAAACGCCCCCGAGCCTCGGGATAAGTCGTCCTCGAGCGACGATGCCTGGCGGCTGGCAAATGCGGGGTCGCTGCGCTGCGGGAATGACAGCTAATGGCTGCGAGAGGAGAAGGAGATCTGGAGAGGATGAATGAATTCGGTGCTCGCAATGACGTTTCCAAGCGGACCGCGCTTCCATCCGGAGCAATACCAGAAGCTGAACAGCAGGGACTAGTACAAAAAAAAAAAGGGGGGAAAAAAAGAAATTCCGTCGTGAGCTTGTGCTTTGCTCTGCTCCTGCAGCAGGTGCGGGGTCCACGCGGAGGGACGTCCCTTCCGCCACATCCCCAACGCCACGATGGCCCTTCCCTGCTGGCATCTCCGGCACTGCTCCCTACAGCACCTAGCGCGACCGGAGCTGGTCCCACACCAGCCAGCTCCGAGCATCCCTCCCGAGCCTGGAAACGGCCTCTCCGTCTTCCAGTCCTTTATCCCGCTCCTTTCTTTTCCATCCCCAAATCGCCCCCGCAAGGTCTGCCCTTCCTGCTCCCTTCCCCGCTCTCCCCGGCATCGGCAGCTCCTCCGCGGCTGAACAGTGGCAGCGGCGGTGCAGGGAGGAAGAGGAGGAGAAAGCGCCTGCAGGAGCCCAGGGGTCAATTTTATTGACAAACCGCCTCTCGAAGGGCGCGCGCGGGAACAAAGCGGCCCCGGCGCCGGGTCGAGCGGGGCCCCGGCGGCCCCGGCAAAGCCCTCCAGGCGAGTGGCCTTTACCGCGCTGTTTGCATAACCCCTGACCCTGCCTTTGGGGCTTTAATTGCAGCCCCGGCTCGGTGACAAATTGGCATGACCAGCGGGCCGGAGGGCGGCCGCCGAGCCGACGCGCGCCGGGAAGCCCGTTCCCTGCTCCGGCAGGGCCCCGGCCGCCCGACGGCAAGGACGAGTGACCCGGTTAAAAACCCACCGCCGTGGGGGCTCTAAAAACGGGTTAACTGACCCCAGTTTAGGGGTGGTGCCCGGCAGCCTGAATCAGCAGCAAAGGTGCTGGCAATTTGCCGAGGGTTTTTCCAGCGACGCGGACTGAACCGCAACATCTGGATCTGCATCCAGCAGGCTCTGACGTGCATCTGCCTCACGCAGCCCTCCCAAATGCTCGGCTCGCTCAGGTTTCCTCGCGCCGGGATGCTCCGACGCATCCCCGGCCATGGGGCCCATTTGCCCTGGATGGAGGCGCTTCCCGTTTTTGTGCTCGAGCAGAAGCTGCTTGTCRGAGCCAAAGCTAGGAATGAGCTTCTGGAAAACACAGAGCTAAAGCCCCAGAGGAATTCCCACAGCTGCAGACGGGGGATCGGAAACACAGAGTCAAGCCAAAGAGGGCTGAAATCGTCCCGTTTCCAAAGCTCCTGGGAGAGAGGTGGGAAATGACAGACGTGCCCCTCTTGTGATCACAGAAGTCTCATTTTCTGCAGAAACCAGACTAAAAACAAAGAGAAAAAGCCCCAAACCAGCCACCTCCAAATCCCCATCCCTTTTACGGAGCGTCACGAGCATCGCAGCCGCTTCAAGCGCTGCGTAAGTGGTGCAGAGCTGCGGGACACGAAGGTACCGCTGTACCTGAGACGGACGCCGAAGCGGGTATTACCGCCGGCTAACGGGACTCGGCAGAGCTACAGCGCAATCCCCCAAAGCCCTAATATTTTGTCTTAGCTTTTTCTGCCGTCCCAGGCGGCTGTAATCATCAGATGCTGAGACCAGACTGCAGAGTTTTCCCTGCCCGTAGGTAGATATTTAACATTTTCTGTTGACTACATCACCTAAGATAAATCCCAGCTGCTCTTTAAAGGGGCTGGAGCAACGTCGGGCCCCGACTCGACGTCACCACCACGACACCAAAAGGCAGAGCCAAGGTGGGGGCTGTACATCCAACCTGCCAAATCACCTTAAAAACAGAGCAGCCCCACTTTGAGGTAAAATCCCCGAACATCCCCATTGGTGCCTGTGCCTCATTTCCAAATCCTTTGCAGAGATCTTTGCATATCCCAAAATACTTTTAACTGCAGGTTCTGTGTCTGTCACCTGTCACCGATCAATACATTTCAGTGCTGTTATTGTTATTATTACTGCTATTAAACATGCCCCCATCCAGTTCATAAACCAGACACCCTGACAAGGAGGATGGGGCCAGGAATAAGCAGGGCTCCTTTTCGGGAAGCGCAGCCATCGGAGAGAGGGTGCGGATTGCAAGAACAACCCCTTGTTGTCCCCCCCGCAATCGCAGGGCTTGGGTTGATTCGCAAGCGAGAACCGGATCGCCAGCCGGGAGAGGGAGAAACACCGGCACGGGGTGGGATGCAGCTTGCCCCGAACGATGCCAATAAACCGACGGGAACCACATCATCCAGGGCCGGATGCTTTTGCCCTCCTGCCGCTCCAGGCAGCTTCAGTCTGCTGGGATTCAAAGGAAGAGCAAACGGGCTGCAAGAGCCTGAACTTGGCTTTGCTTAACCCCCTTCCCTCCCGTCCCCGCATCTCCCTGTGAATAAATCTGGGATTATTTCCTTCCCCCTGTTTCTCTGCCTCGTGGGACAACCGGGTCCTTACGCTCTGCTGGCCGTTACCTAGCCACCCTCCCCGCTACCCCGTGGGTCACTATTTCCCCCCAAAACCCCTTTGGTTTCCACCAGTTGAGGTTCTTAGCGGTTTCTCGCATGCAACCCTTTGAGGTTGTTTTATGCAAGGCTTGAAAAGGCTCCTGCTTCCTCTGGGTGGCATTATCATGATAACTGGTCTTAATTCAGCGCCGCTCCAGGCTCCCAGCTGGACCCTCAGTCACGCCAAGTCCTCCCCGACACCCTTCGGCTGGCACGGAGAGGCCAAAGGAGCGCCTGGGTCCCAGGAACCCGGGGAACGGGCCCAGCCCCATTTCCCAGTCTCCATCCTCATATATATTCCCTGCCCGTCGCCCCGCGCCTTTTCTCTGCGCGTCCCCCTTTGGCGAGAGCTGCCCTCCTCTTCCCCGCTCCCACCGGGCGCTTCCCCCCTCCTCGCCGCCCGCCTCTGTCCTCAGCATTCCCCCTTTTCTCTTCGCGCCTTCTATAAACAAAGCGCCTCAGTGTCTGCAGGAAGAAAAGTTGCATTATGCAAATGGGAAAAAGCGAACAGGAGGTTTCTCACTCCGAGAACCCCCCATTCCGGGCCTGCACCTCGGTTTCCATGGCATGCCCAAAGCCTGCTGGAGGCTGGTTTGCATACGGATGAGAGAGGAGATGAAATCAGCACGAAAGCCCATCGCTGACAGAACGCCATTGTTTAGCCTGTCTGATTTGGAGGCTAATGAAACGCCATTAAAAAAAATAATAATAAAAAGAAAGAGAAGGGGGGGGGAAAAGCCGCTTTCATCCTGCCTTTGGTCAGCGACAGGGAGGGGGGTTTAAATATGACGATGGAAGATTGTCTGCGCGATGGGCTCGGGGTGAAGGTACGCTGGCACCGGGGAAAGAAATTCCCAGGATGCTCTGCCCCAGTGAGCCGGAGCGACACGGACAGGAGATGGTGCTGCGAGCAGAGCACGGGGTTCGGAGAGGCTGCGACGGAGCCGGTGCAATCAGCCCTGCTCCGCTCGGGAAGGGGCAGCAGCAGCATTTGCAGGCTGCTTTCAATGGCACCAGGCTCAGGAAGCACCGGAGCCTCTGGAAACACCTGGAGGAGACGGGATGGAGCGGGAGGCCGGCAGCAAGCGCTGCTGTCGGTCCCCGGCGCCTCTCCTGCCCTCTCGCACCCGCTGCGCTCGGGCCGCCAGAACAGCGCGATCGGCCTTGAAAGGGCTGATTTGCTTTCCGTGGCCCATTGAAACGCCGGAGAGCAAAGCCTGTTCCCTCCGGGCGCTCGGAAACCTGGCACCCCTTCCACTTCGCCTCCCCRTGCCCCTCGGCCCAGCGGCTCCCGCTGAGATTTTGCTGTCAACAGAGTTTTGTTCCCTTTTCTAGCGCGATGCAGAAGGGACACAAGGACCTTGGAAGTGGCAGCTTCTTTGACACCACTATTCTCCTTCGACCCCCCTGGCTGAATAAACAGCTCACAAAAATGGAGTTTACTGTATTTCCTCCTCAGGGGGAAAACACTGCATCCTGGTCCTAATTAATTTACCTAATTAACATTATCTTCATTGGGTCTGTATGCAAAAGCCTCTTCTGTGCTGGCTGGGACAGAGGAAAAAGAACAAGAATAAAATATATTCAGGCATCTCGGCCTTGACTGTAAAAGGGACATCGGAGAAAGAACTGCCTGGCTCCAATGGTTTCCGGCCGCGGGGGCATCGCCTCCGCCTCGTCCCGCTGCTTTGCAGCAGGGTGCGGGATGGGCCTGGGTGTTCCTGCACCATGGGGGTGCAGGGCTCATCCACAGGGAATTAATTGCTCTGCACAAGGGAAGGGTCTTTGCACCACCGGGATGGGCAGACACGTGTGCGCCGATGCCTGGCTGGATGAAGCACGGAGCAGGATGGAGGATGAGGGAGAGATGCTGTGAAAAGGGGGGGGGGAAATCCAAAAAGATAACATCTGTGTAGCAGGGCTAAAACTCAACCCCTGGGCTGGCTCCTCCGCTGCATTTATCAGCGAGCTCTTTTTGAGGGTGCACCAGTTAATACCCGCCAAGGAGCCTGGCCCGTGTTGAGACCCTGCTTTTTCCCCCTCCGAGGTCTGCCCAGGTCCCGGGCAAGCGCTGCTCAGCAAGGCACAGGGCCCTGCGAACGCGCCGCCTTCGCTGCCCCCTCCCAGCAAACCCCTGCTCYGCTATTTTGTGCTTTTCCCTGCCAGATGCCAGCTCTCTTCAGCCTCTTTCTTCTCCCCTCGCTTTGCTTTGCCGCATAGTTCCGGAAATCAGAAACAAAAGGAGAGGAAAGAAAATAGGCTGGATCTGGGGGGGGGAGAGGAGGGGGAGTTTCCCTTCCGTTAAGCTTTTTGCAGCTCTCCCTGCCTCCCAATATGAGGCACGATGTGGCATCTCACATGACAAGAGCTGGCGCCCACGTGTGCGGCCACGTGACGACGTGCCCAGCTATGCCAGGCTGCAGGATGGAGAGGAAACAGAAGTATTTGGGACTGGGTTCTCAGCCCCATTCCTTCAGCTGGAGGAATGTGAGGATGTGGAAGAGAAACTGTTCTCTGCTCCGGACCCGTGGAGCATTCCCAAAGCGCTGCACGCATTCCCAAAATGCACACATTTGGGAAAAGCATTCCCAGGCTGCGTGCTCGCAGGCCTTTGGTTTTTACCTTGCACAGCAAAAGCTGCGCTTCCAGGGCAGGCGGCCATGGACTCGGGCCCTGCTGTGGCTATCAGGTCCTCTCCAGACCACATACTGGCAGCCAGAAATTCCTAAGGACGGAGAATTGCACAGTCCAAGCCCGCACATTGCTGCCTCCACATCTTTCCATCCTTTCACCTGCGACCTACGCAGTCAGCACAGGTTTAGGTGTCCAGATCAGAATCGTTTGATTTAGGAACATTTTTGTTTTAAAGGGAAATCCCCCATCCCAGGCTTCATAACCTTTAGCCAAAATGGCCAGCAATCAACCTGTAATTTGTTTTCCTTACCGAAATAAAGTTTGAGGTGTTCATTTCCATTTGGAAGCGCCAGCTCCAAGGGAGCTGCATTTCCCCCTGCTGCTGATTTACAACAGCACAGAGTTTTAATGACACAGTAGGTAAATCTCGTCCCCGGAGCACCAGGAGCTGGGGAAGGGACCTTTGTCCTGCGCTTTGAGTGCCCTGATGGACAAGGAGGAGAAAGAGGGAAGGTCTCGTCACCGCAGGCATCACCCCCCTGCTTTGCTTTATCCCCGGGGAGGCGAAGCACAGCTCCAGCAGTGGGAATTGTGCCACCACGGCAGCAAAACCTGCCCGAGCTGCAAGGCCGGGTCTGGCAGGCTCCAGCCGCTAGTAGGAGCCACAAAGTGCGAGTCTGAGCAGCGACAGGAGAGCAGAGAAAATGGTCCAGGCTGCTGGGAAGAGATGCACGGAGACAGCAGCCAAGGCTAACACGACCCCCCCAGCAACACCCAAACCCTCCTCTGCCCCAAGGAGCCCACAAAGGGCTCTGCTGCTCTGGTGCTGTTTTGCACACGCGCACGTCCCAGACTGCCCAAATTGTGCTTTCCTGCTGCAAATTTGTGGCTACTTCCACCCGGGGTAGCAAGAGCACAGGGTCTGCAMCGCTTGGTTCCCAAAGCAAGGTCCCATCAGACACAGGATCTCCAGCCACCTCCCTGGGGATGAGACACCAYGGAGCAGCTCAACTCTGCAGAGGGCTAGGAAACGCGAGGACAAACGCCAACGCTGCAACGCAATCGGCTGAAAGCAGAAATTTCTACAGCTCAGCTAAAACCCAAGTCAGGTCCTGGAAGAGAGACCTCAGACATCTTCACCTGCCCGCTGGGCCAGGCAGAAGGGAGATGCTCCCGCTGTCAGAAGCCTGCCACGAGCTTTGTCCACCCCATTTCCAGCTGCTGCTAGACTTTCAGTAATTCCCAATGACCTCATTTTCACTTAATTTTGCAAATCATTTTTGGGTTGTTGCTTTTCATTTTACTCTATTTTTAATTTGTTGTTGTTTCCCTCTGAGCCGGAGTTTGTCATTTAATCAACTTAGACCCAGATAGCCTGGAGGGTGTTTGGGGAAGGGGGGTAGGGGGGAGAGAATGAAAACGCTAATGTCACATCACCTCCCTAAAATGAGTTTTAATTGTAATCCTTTAATCCCTCTCAGATGGCCCTCTCTGCACTGACGTTTTTCATAATTATTCCTTGCCATTTTCCCATCGGTCTAAGGAGTGTCTTCAAGAGGGAGGGGGTGGAGAAAAGGCCCTTTTATAAAATAATAATAATGGGCCAAATTAAGACACAAAGAGGGAAATAACAAGGGGCAAGGGCTGCAGAGACAGAATGGGGATTATTAATGCCTCCCCCCCTCAGAAATTTCAGTGATGGTGCTCTCAGCCACCCCAATCAGTGGGCAATTGAGGCTTGTTTGCTCGAGTGGCTGCACCCTCCTACAATGACCCACATTTAGCCAAATGGCTGCATTGACAAAGTACCAGGTGCGCAGGATTGCAAAACCGCCTCGAGGCAGCCGTTCGCCAGCCCRCTCCGCTCAGCCCCGGCCACCGAGAGGGGTCAGCTTGTCCACACGGGGCCAGCCACCTCCAGGACATCACGGATCGGACACACGGACGACGCGGTCCATGGGGATATCCTCTCCTAGCATCCCTGAGAGCTCGGGGCCYTCTCCCACCCTGGAGAGCTTTAGCTCAGGAAGGCTTTAAGGGCCATAGCAAAGCCGGAGCTCRCTGCCGAAAGCACATGGACTCCAACTCGCTGAGCTCTCCTCACTTTTCCATGCCCAATGACATCAATACACTTAACCCTCCGGTTGTTTCCTTCCCCTGTGCTTTCCTCATAGGAACCCAGAGGATCCTGTTCCATCTGCACTGCCAGGGAGACCCCTGCCTCTCTGCAAAGCTGGACCGGACTGGCAGGCCCAAGGGAAGGCAAGAGAGCAAAGTGACTCACCACCCACTAAATGAAAAACTCACCCCAGACCTCAAAACAGAGCTCCCCATCTGCAATCACCAGCTGTGATTTACTGAGCTCTGAGCAGCTGCAGACTTCACCCAGGACCCCGAGGCACTCGCTGCCATGCATTGCAGCAACATCTCGCAGCCCTAGCACAACCTCTGCACCCGCCGTGCCAGTGCTGTACGGTCCCAGCAAGCAAAACCTGTTGGAGGGAGCGTGCGAGTCCCATAAAAGTTCACTGCACTCTAAGGACTGGCTTGGAAAGCCATCAGGAGCCAAGTGCCCTGCTTAATCTGGCACTGGGGGGGCTCAGATCTCTAAAGATTTATGGATGTTAATTCACAGGAGTTAAGCCTGACCCTGCTTTGAAAGGATGTGGGTCCAGCGAGCACGAGCAGGGAACTGAGCCGCCGTGACAGTCTGGTTCCCGAGCACCGGCTGCAGATCTGGCATTAACTCCAGAGATGCTCTGGCCAAGCAGCCCAGCAAAAGGGGAGCATTTACAGACCACTGCACTTGGACTTAATCTGGAAAACCTCTTGTACGGGCCTGACGGGGGTTAATCCACCCCTCATCTCTTTCACCCTCACTCCCCCTCCCCGGCCGCAAAGCTCGCTGATCATCGCTAATTGTTGTATTACTTCAATGAGCCTGACCCACGAGGCTCCCATGCCTCCTCCCGGCCGGCCCTCTCCATTTCGGCTGTCTCGCCGCGACAACCCGCAATCCATGCTACGGCGCACGGATTAAATTGACAGTGCACGCCGGCCGCCCGGCCCTCGGGGACAGCAGGTCGCAGCCGCCGCGACCCCGAGGGGCAAGCAATTCTTGCGGGAACAAAAGGGCCCCTGTGCGCCGACGGGCAGGAGTTTGCATGCAATTAACTCCGGGCAAACCAAACAGCCCGAGCTCACGAGCGCAGCGTTTCAGAGCATCCCTGGGGTTTATAGACTCCTGGCTCCGAGGGAAGGAGGTCAGGCAGGAGAGAAAGCACCCAAGCAGCAGGAGCTGGGAAACGAGAGGGGAAGAAGGCACAGAAGAGTCCAGGGTACACATCAGGGAAGGGGAGGGGGGCAAAAATAGAATTACAGCCGGGGTACCACCTGACAAATTGTGTCAGACACCAGGAGCGTTTGGGGAGGAGAGTGGCAACGAAAAAGATCACTTTAATTATCAATGGTTGGGCACCAGATGAAGTGCAAAGTGGCTAGAAAGCAGTGGTGGAAAGGTCAGACACTAGGTTTCCACCCGCAGCCTTGCCTTGGGGATGGAAATGGGGAAAGTAGACAAAACAGGATGCCTGAGCCCCACATTTTGCTCCAGACCAAGAGCCAAGGGCTGGTTGGGGTCCTGAGCAGGCAGCGCCGGGCTCTGAGGTGCCGTTTTGCCTCCTGTCTCTGGAAAAACACAAGCCACATCCAGGCAGGCAACAAGGGAGCTAAATGTCCTCAAGGCTCCCCCTCCACCCAGGTGCATCCTGCCTGAATGACAGGTTTTCCTCCAAAATTATAGAAGGGAAAAAAAATTAAATCTCCCTCCACGATTTCTCGAGAATTCCCATGTACCAGCATCAGAGCATTTCGGTGGGAATTATGTCAAAACCCGATGACACAATTACGTGCAGAATTTTACTGATGCAATAGTTGCACTAGAGATACAACACAATAGTCCAACTGAAATGAAAAGGTGTTTTATGGTATCAGAATAAAGCATTTCAATGTTACTGGCATTTAGTAAAAGTATTAGAATAATGTATTAATTCTTTTCCCCCCAACATGGAAACACTGCTATAAAACGTGTTGATTCCAACAAAACTGCATTTTCAAGCAGAAAGCCAGCAAATGGCTTTTCCTCCTACCTCCTGACTCTCCTAACCACCAGCGGGACTCATCCTTCCCCGCCGCTCAGTGCCTGCAGCAGCGGGGCCGGGTTTCGGGGCCGGCTTTTAGACAAAACCGCGCAACAGCCAACACTTGTGATTTTTAACTCCCAGCCTCAAAGCACTGAGAAAATGYGAGAGCATCATCCCTGCTCTCCAACACCACTTCCAACTTTTAAAAGCAGACATCCCCGCAGCACAAAGACTGAGAAAGAGGGAAAGCTGGGGGAAAACAGAGCAGGGAGTTTGCATCATTTTGCACCAATGTGATTGGTTTTTTTAAGTCATTTTCCCAGGTATTTGGGAAGGGAAGCAACTCCCACTGGGAAACGCGGGTCTGGTTGGCAGCCACCTCTTTCCAGGCAGCGCCTCTCACCCCAGACACAGGCCAGGAGCCTCCGCAGGAGGCCAGGGCCAGCTCCGACCCCCTTCCACCCTCGTTTATTTTCCTTTCCGCACGCACACGGAGGCTGGCACCGAGGCATGGGAAGCAAACCCGCAGCTGCGGGTCCCCGCGCCGAGCAGCCGCCGCTGCCAGGCCACCCCCAAACCCGCTGCCATCCCCGCATGGAGGCGGCTTCGAGGAAGAATTGGGGAAGGGGAATAAAAAAAAGGGGGATAGCAAAAAGGGGGGGGGGACAGAAAACAGCTCCCTTTAAAATAAAGAGGAGGAGAAGAAAGCAAAAGGAGGGGGGGTGTAAAAATCGTTAGCACTAATTATCAGGCAGAGGGACAAACGATTAATTTGCAAGTCAATTAGTCTCAGATAGGTTCACGTTTCCTGTTCTCAGCCACTGAGGGGGAAAGAAAGAGGGAGACACAACTGCGGCCTTAATCCGCCTTAGAGGAGCAGCCATGGCAGGGCTGCCTGTCTGTGCCAAGGCAGAGGGAGGCGGGGGCCGCCGCTACAGCTGGCACCGCCGCCGCCAGGAGGAGGAGGAGGAGGGGAGGCAGCCGTTATGTGCCCATCATTGTGCCCATCGCACAGCCGCGGCCGCCCTTGGCACCGCGCCGGCACCTTCCCCCCGCCCCGCCATTTGGGAGCCCCCGCCGCCATTTTGTTGGTGGGCACCCAGCGGGGAGCCCGGCCCTCTCGCTTGCCGCAGGTTTCTCCGCCTGCAGAGCCCAAGGACCAGCCGTCCTCCTCCCCATCCTGCCCTCAGCCAGGCCTGCGGGTGCCATCGTGGCCCGTGGGCGCTGTCACGGCCTGCGGGCACCATCGAGGCCTGCGGGTGCCATGGAGGCCTGGCCACAGMGGTTGCTAGGAGACGGCGCAGCCTGGCAGGGCCTCAGCTCATGGCGGCCTGGCTCGCAGGGCCACGCTGAAGCAATGGCAACAGAGACACGTCCTACCTCAGCTGGGACCACGCTGCCAGCGACCAGCCAGGAGATCAGCTCACCTCAGCAGCCCCAGAGCAGCACCACCACCCCACCACATGGCTCCCTGCCAGCCCTCCCCCACCAAGCCCCCAAAAGCCTCGGGTTTCACCGCAAACCATGCTCAGGGCAAGGCCCCAAAACAGCCACCATGCAGGAGAGAATTAGGAGGCAGCTGGAGAGGAGCCCAGGAGTCCAGGCGGGAAGAGATACAGGCTGCATCTTTGCCATTCCCCCCACACACCCTTAGCACAGTAGCTAAATTATGATTTTTTTTAAGCCACCTCCTGCCCCCAGTCCTCCCCAACCCCCAAAGAAGGGATATTTTCTAGAAACATCACAGCTGAGCCAGTCAAAACATCCAACCCACACTGGAGACACATGGTGGGGGGGGATAAGAAAAAGGGGCTCAGAGCAACAGCAGCCACCCCAAAGCACAGATGCTGAGAAGGGGGGGCAGCCGCCATCTCGCTGCTCCCTCCAGCTGGGATCCCCCAAATCGGGATCCCCACAGCAAGGAGGAAGCCGCCGGCTTCGTGGGCACAGGGGAGGGTGCAGCACCCGCATGGCGTGTGGGGGGGGGTGTATTTGTGGACACAACATGTCTGGGGCAGGACAAAGGCCACCTGATTGACACAGAAAAGGGAGCAGACAAAAGGCCGCACGGCGCAACGCGAGGGTGGGGGGCAGCCGGGGCCACGCGCTTTTTAAGGACCCCTTTGCCCCCCCCCAAGATTTAAAAAAAATTGGTAATCCTGCAGGATCATTGCACCTAGGCAGGGAGATTTTTAAAAACACCCTCATCCGTGGCAATAAGCCTTTTGCCACGGTCAACCCCGCGCCGCCGTGCCAAGCCGAACACACATGCAGGCGCCTGGGAGCAACCACCCTGTGCCCAAAGCCTGCAGCAGCTTTTATACCCCTTTGCAGCACTGCAGAAGACCAGGAGAGTGGCCTGATATTTGGGTAAAATGCCTATAGATCCAGCAAGCAACTAGCTCCACCCTAAAAGCAGCTCCTTTTCCCTTGCCAGCATGCAAAAGCAGCAGCTCTGGCAGTGCAAAAGGCTCTGCACCGTGCTGGGGGTGGGCAATGGGGAAAAAACAAGCATTTTCTTGTTCCAGGCAGCTAATTCCACCTGGAGGGTCCTGAAGCCACAGACAAGGACCCAGCCGAAGCCCCAGGAATGCTTGGATTTTCCTAAGGAGTTTGCTCAAACCCCGTTTCCCCCCCCCACACACACACTCTCCATGCATTAACTAGAAACAAAAGTGTTTGCAATTTCCACCCGTTCCACCGTGACGGGGAGTCGCGGAGCAGCAATTGCTTCAGTGCACAGACTGGGCTAGTTTTGAATGCTTCTGACCAGGAAGGGTAAAAAGAAACTGCTCATCTTCAAAAAAAAAAAGTGAAAACTCATCATGGTTGCTATTCTTTCACTTTAATCATATTCCAAAAATTTCCATAACTGATTAGCTCTTGTACCTGATAAGCTCAGGGATTGTTTTTCAACCCAAAGTAGTTTTGAACATAATGGACCCAAGTTTAGAAACTCTCGACCAGCTGCACACCTGGAATTTTCTATTTCTGTGTAAGCGTGGTGTATGCCTGTATAGGTATCAGCAGACTTATTTTGATGCAATTTTAGATTTTAAAAATTTTGCACAAGAAAAATAGGAGCACTAAGAAAATATTTAATTTACAATAAAGAATCAATTCAAACCCCTAGGAATAATAGGTGATACCCTGGGACATTGCAACACAATGGGGACAAATTGGTTCCCACCAGCCCAGGATCTTGTAAAAGCCTAAGTTTTTTTTTATTTTTATTTTTTAATGTGGGCATTTTAAATTTTAATTTAAAATGCAATATTTTGTAAGAATAATTTCTAATAGAATGCTGACGTTTTTGTGCTTTCAGACATTTCTCTAGCACTCTTCATTATATAAATGAACATTACTTCTAGTGGCAGTAATAATAATATAGCTAAAATCTCTTTTTAAACTTCTGGAGGCAAATGATCATTGCGATATATGCCCCAAGCAGAAAAGGATTTTTTCGTTTGCTAAACTGAGAGACAAGGTGGGAGAATTACATTTAGTAACTGGCTTAAACGGGATCCTGCTTGACCCGACAAATCCTGGGCAACAAGAAGGCTTTGTCTGAAAGCGTGGCAGCCGAGATTTCACACTTCCTTCCACACAGAGCTGATACCAGACCCAGAAACACACAATATTACCCCAAACTTGCCCCCGTGGGTTTTAAGGAGATAATTTAACTTCAACGATTTTTAGAAGAAAAATGATTAATTCGGTTAATTTAAAGACTTTTTGCCCATTTATAAGGCAGGAGAAATGATGGGAGAAGCGGCAGAAAACGAAGCCGAAGTTTGGCAAGGAAGAAAAGGGGGGAATTGCAGGGTATTTGGGACTTTCCCACGCCTTCACTTGCGGGCAGGACCGCTCGCTTCGGCTCAGCCGTCGGGGGAGGCTGAAGGAGGGAGGAAAACGGTCAGAGAGGGAAAAAGGGAGCATTTCTCCAAGAAAAGGAAGGAGAGACAATCTCAATAAATTGTTAAAAATGGGAAAAAAATAGAGGAACAGCGAAAATACCCAGTCAGGACGGAGCAAGAAGCAACCGCAGGGACATGCCCGGGTGATCTGGGCTCCGCAGTTTTCGCCCGAGCCGCCCCGATGGGGGGGACGGCACCATTCCGGGGGGAGTCTCTCCCCTCAAATGCCCCTTTTCCCGCAGGTTTTAACCCGGGTTAAAGCACCTCAGCGCCTGCAACTTCAACACGGACCTCGTCGCTGCCGGCAGAGCCCTGTTTGCAAACGAATATTTGCCCCGGGCTCGCCTGTTRCGAGCCGGGTGCGGGGAACCTCCCTTGGCAGCCCCGGAGGCTGCACCGAAAAAAAGGGAAAGGAGTTAACTTCGTGCCTTTTGTTATTTCCATTTGTTAGTCCCGTCTACCTCGCTCCTAATCTGGGGTTATTCYGATCAACTGCGCATCAACTAATTTAATTAAAAAAAGCTTATTTTATAATCTGTTTTGGGAGGGGGAAATCTCCGTTTATGATTTTTTTCCCCCCTGCCTGCTGGATGCGGTCATTATTCTTGCATTTTCTAATGAAACGTAAGATTACAAATTAATTGAATTGCTTTCCTCCCCTCAATCTGTCATCTTTGCTAAATTTGGGGCTAATCATAAATAAATTGCAAATATCCAAACAAGCAGAGGGTTTTGATTTCTTTTGCATCGTTTTTTACCAGGGAGGGGACTAGTTTGGGGCATCTCCTTGCAGGCAGGAGAGCAAACCCTGCATGGCAGGTCCCGTTGGAGCATCCCCTGCCAGGGCTCACCCTCCCCGCAACTCCCCTTCCCAAATCCAGAGCTCAGCTCTATCACCTCTGCGGAGAGAAACGGGGGGAAAACAGCAAGAAAAGCAAATCGGAACAAAAGAGAGGCTTGAATGGCTGGGTAATGACAAACGAGCAATTTTTTTTTTAAGGAAAACATGCAAACATTGATTTTAGCCAATTGCATGGCCCCACAGAAAAGCCTGCAAAAGGTGCTGCAGTGTAGGAGCAACAGCAGCTTGGGAAAATGTCCCCAAATCTGCGAGACCCCCAGAGGCGGCTCTGCACCGTGAGCAAACCCTGCGCGGACACGGGAGGGTCCTGCAGGAGCGAGCGCAGCGCTCAGCCCTTTCTGCACCGTGTCAATCCATCACCCACGGATGCTGCATCCAAATTGCAGCCCTGAGATAGTCTGACACTTGCAACCTTCAGAAAAACCCAGAGCTTCAAAAAAAATGTGCATTTTTTTTTAATGCACAGGCAGTTTGTCAGTACTTTTACAAAAGTACCGTAAATCCTGAAAAATAATTTATGTGATTTAAGCTTTCCACTTGATCCTCTAATATTAATTTCATTGTTTTTAATGAGGGGGTTTTTGCATACCTAAACACACTTCCTATATTTATAGCCATAGAGATTAAATATTGTATTTTTTAATTTACAGCACAGCTAAAGTACTGCAACTGGATTTTTTTTAAAACAACCTTTCATATTTTTCCTTTTTTCCTACTGGCATATTCAGTCACTATTTGATCATTTTTATCATAAACAGGGTTTAAACTTGCACATTTTTTCATATCTGACAATTTTTTAAATGGTGAAAAATTATTCCTCTGTAATATAAAAACATCACTGGAGCCAATGCAATTGTTTGCTTCATGCATATACATACCTGCATTTTCACACATACTCATACACATGTACCAACAGTATTACTATAGTATTTTATATCTCAGACTCATGCCCTTTGCCAAGCACAGGCAGTCTCATCATGAACCCAGTTTTAACCAAAGCCTTAGAAATCAAAGTGTTTCAGTATGGAAAATATCTTCAGAAATACTTTAATTGTGGTTATTTTGCTGGTTTCCCCAGGAAGCCACTGACAAGCAGGACCCTCCGGTTTGCAACCTTCTGGTGCAGAGTGAAATTAAGATTTATCCCGAGGAATCTATGGGCCAAGACAAGCAACAAGAGGTGGTCGCGCAGAGRTGGACCATGCCGCGGGCAGTGGTTCCCACTCCAGCCTCCCAGCAGGGTCCTGTAAGTGCAGGAAAACCCAGGAATATTGATGTCATTTTTACATCTGCAGATGGACTGAACGGACAYAAATCGCCCAACCAGGCACATTTACGATGCAGGCAGGTGCCTCGTCTGCAGGTGCAAGGGGCTGCTTGCAAAAATAAATGAAAAAGGCAGTGCAGCATCACATCCTCGCAGGTCTTTGCACCCCAAGAAGCTTTGTCACCTGGATGGGGCTGAGCTGCCTTGTATCAGCCATTGATCCAGCTCATGAATATTTGGGCAGGCAGTAGATTAATGCCACCCAAGGCCCRACAGCCAAGGTGGACCCACCTGTGTCTCCAGTGCAAAGCTGACCTGGTAGTCCTCATTCATGGCTTGTTCCTTGGACATTTCTCCCATGTAAAAGCCCCCTGCACCACTAGCTGGTGTAACGCTGTGCTTCAGCCCACCAAGTCAGGGAGCTCTGGCAAGCCCTGCAAGACATTTCCACCCCACTGCCCTTGCCCAACCCTTCTGGAGAAGCCAGGTCAGATAAGGGAGCATGGACCCAGCTCCAAGCTCATTGCCTGAGCAGAAAGCCCCAGTGAAGAGCAGCTGGAGCAAAGAGGCTGGGCTGGACCAGGGCAGAGACATCCTATTTTTTTGGCCGATTTTTGGCTGGAAGGGCCGTGCCACTTGCCATGCCACCCTTTCCCACACCCCCAGCACAGCTCTTTGCACAGCTCTGGAGCACCAGGAGGTTCGTCAATGCCCACAGTAGCTGCTCCAYCAGCCCATCAATGCCAGCATGCAGCTGCTTGGGGTCTGGACACAGATGTGCTTCTCACCTGCTGATCAGCAAGGACAGAACTGCCAGGGCAAAAATATTGCAAAAATATCTGCTTTTAAACACATGCAGTGTCCRACACCATTGCTGCCAACATGATTCCTCGCTGGGGCCCTTTACTCCCTCCTGGCTCCTTCCAACCCTGAACACAGTGCTCAGACCTGGTACATTTAGACTTGGGGGTTAAAAACACCCAGGGAGGATCCTGGCCCTGACAGCAGCCAGGCACCAGATTGCAGCTTGGACCCAGCCCCACCAGTGCTGGGTGCACAGCAAACCCCTCGCCTGTTACAGACACCTCATCGGAAAGGAGCGCCGGTGTAAGCGAGGTTGGTGTTTAACATCACACTCGATGCACCCAAAAGGCTTCCCCTGCTGCAGCCTTAAACCAGCCTGCGTAACCAATGCAAAAAAACCAGGTATAAACTGAATATTCCAGGTGCCTGCAATGCCAGGGGATTCCCAGCTATGGGATGGGGAGACCACCCTCCCTGTCAGAGTGGGTTTCCAGTAAGATAACTGTAAAACAGAAAAGTCTAAAAGCCAAGATAAATTATACTTAAGGCCTTTATAGAATAAKGAAAAGGGCTGTGCTATAACTGAAGGGCCAGCAAGTGTCATTCAGGGGGGCCCAGAAAGGACATATCTCCAGAATTTTTAGAAAATTAAACATGTATTTTAATATTTTTCCAAAAGCTTGAAACACTTTCCTAGCCTAATAAAACCCAAGGGGCTTTTGAAGCCAAACATTGCTGAGCTGAAAGCAGCCAGGCTTGGAGGGGGGAGGCAGGCTGTGCACCTATTTGCCCCCCCACCTTATTCAAAACAGGCACCACAGTGAAGTAGGGTTACTTCCATTTAACCCAAAAAAGTCACCAAAATCAAGTTCGAGTTTGCAGACTGACTGGCTCAATCCGAACCTGCTTTTTTCCTATGGGAAAAGCTGCAGCACAAGGAAACATGTTTGACCTGGTGGTAAATAACTGCCCCCCTCAGCTGCTCCTGCAGCAGGACCCAGCGCTGGGCTCCGCACAAATCTGGAGCAAGACCGTGCATTTCAGCCCGCTCCATTTAACAACAGAAGTTTCAGGACGACGTCTCTTATTAACTTTGAAACCGCAATAACAACAGCTGCCCAACAACCCGTTATTGCTCCGTTATAAAGCAAACAGGGCTATTTCCCTGCTATCGCTCGCTTTATGTATGCCATACATCATTCCTTCCTAATCCCCCATTAGAAAGAAAATAAAAACATTATCACTGGGAAGATGATAAAGTCATACATACATATCCTTTAATTATATATAAACAATTTCTGATAACGTTGTCTAGGCTGCTCATTTCTTTCTAATCCTGATAACTTTTATTCAACCTTTATCTAAGGGATCACCTTCCATTGCAGGAACAGGCCTGATCCTTCCTYCTTTCAATTACTGCAAGCAGCACTAAAAAACTGGATTTTTTTGGTGCATATGTGATTAAACAGTAAACCAGGCCCCCCCTCTCTYTGGCAGCGCAAAGAGGTTTCTCAGCGAACACGACCGTGATTTTTCGGTCGGTGGCAGCCTGCGGGAGCTCGCTGGTGCGAGTCAGCACCGAAAGCTCGGCCAGCTAATGCAAACCAAAGCCAAATCTTCACTAATTTACACCAAACAGCTCAGACCAGCATGTTGTTTAACCTGATATTTTATCGCAATGGGGATCGGTTTAGTCTATTCTACATGGGCTCCCCCCCCTTTAGCGCTCCCATTCCAGCAGTAGTTACGGGATTTAGCACACAAGGGCTCCCAAGATCACTAATCCTATTAAACTTCTGCAAACATATGGGGCAAGAGCCACCAGCTGCCCAGGGCCACGGAGAGGGGGGACACTCGGAACAGCAACGACCCCAAATCCCTGGGAAACACCATGCAAATGGCCCCAAAACCACTGCTAAACTATTTCCTCCCCTGGAAAAAMCACGTTTCCCTGTGCCAGTGGAAAGCTCCAGCAGGCACCCGGGAAAGGAGGGCAGCGGCTGCCAGGCAGCTCYGAAGCAGCAATATTTCTCAGGGGTTCAGGGGGAGCAGCTCATCGCTGTTTAATTTATCTCCCTTTAAATCGGATGGTTACAATTAATGCACAGCCCTCGACACCGGGGCCGTGTTACCYGCCGGGTCACTGCAGCATGACAAGCAGCACCAGCCCGACGGGAAAAATCCACCCCCTGGATCATGCCTGGCTCATTGGTGGAGTAAAACCCAGATTTCCAGCAAAACGGAGAAAAGCGCACATCCACGGACACGTCTCCTCTCCGAACTTCCCGTACCTGCCGCCGCACAATGGCCCTTTGTCCGCCAGCCCCTGCGCTTCATCGCCATGAACGGCCAGAAAATAAATGGAAAATAAACAGGCTCCTCGCGGCTGAACCGCCACGTTTCTCCCCCCCCCAAGCTAACACCACGCTGAGCTGCTCTGACAAATCTTCCCTTTCTAAAAAACGCCGGCGCAGCTGAAAAGGGGGTTGTTTTCACTTAGCAGCAATGGGTGATTTTTTGTCTTCCTAAACGGTTTTCCTCCCTTACGCTGCAAGGGTGTATTTATAAAAGGGTGGTTTGCTATCGCAGCCGCGGCACAGACAGGAGCAGCCCGATACAGACACAGGGATCAGGATTATCGCAACGCGGCATCGCTGCTCCGCGCCGGTTTTAAGCCTCAAGCCTGGCTGAACGCTGCCACGTTCAGCTCGACAATTTATTAGTGTTGCAGCTCTGGCGTTATCTAAAAATACAGTGCTTTTCCCTCAGCCTGACCTATAGAGCACGAGGAACAGCAATTGGGTAAACACAGATCTGGTCAAAATATTTAAATAGGGGGGCAGGGGGATTCACTGGTGGCTAGTATGGGGTGAGCACCCTCCATCCTCTTCCTCAGCAGGGCAAAGCCTCCCCCGCTGCTCTTCTCAAATTTGGATGAAGCTCATGTCGAGGTGGCTAAACTCAGCCAAAGGGCTCAAATATTAGGGCAGCAGAAGACTGGCTGTTGCACAGCCCCATCTTCCCCCCACCTGGTTTTCCCAGGCAAACAATTATGTTTTTTTTAAAAAAAAAACCCTTTCCGCTCTCAGCGCCAAGCGAAGAATTTGGCAATAGCAGCTCCAGCAGCCCAGAGCTTTCCCTTGAGAGCTGTCACTCGATTTCCCGGGGTGCCAGTGCGATGCACTCGCAGCTTTTCCCACCTCCTGCCCCGTTTCCCCAGCACATGCCAGGCCTGGCCCCGCTTCCCAGAGTAGGCAGATCCAGGAAAAGCCGGTTTGCAAGAGACAGCCCAGGCACGAGCCACAAAAATAGCTAGGCTTGCACAGAAACACCCCCAAACCAGCCAAACCATCACCCAAGAGCAACCTCCATAGCATTTAAAGGTGTTATCTTGGCTCTTGCAGTTTTGACCAAGGGGGATTTGACTCCCGGGACCAGCCCTGGAAAGGAGCACTTGGGAAGGGAGCAACAGTTCACTGCCAGGGTTAAAGAGCTCTTCTCATCCCTATTTGTGCAAAAAAAAAAGCAGTTGGGATATCACCAACACATGGCTTGGTGGGTGGAGCTGGCTGGACATTTTTCTGATGGAAAAATGACAATTCATCAAAAGCAAGATGTTACACAAATGCCGCCCGTCACCACAGTTTGTTTGGAAGGAAAGATTGGGAGCAGGGGGGAAGTGCCAAAACAAGAGCAACACGTTTTGCTTTGGGCTTTTCAAAAAGGAGCTCTGAGATCATTTGAAAAAATTCATTTCAATATTTCACATTTTATTGTCTAATTTATTTTGCAATTTCACTCCGAGAAAAACATTGATGTTTTTGCTCCTGTTCTCTCTCAGAAGTGGAAGAAAGGGGGAAGGAGAAGGGAAGAAAAATCTCAAATACTGCCAATGAATTTAAAGCATCCAGTTCCCCTTCTGGCTGCCTTAATAAGTTCAGTCTTGAACCTATAGAAAACCTGCTCAGGAAAAAAATCTCACTCAAAACATTTTATCAACAATGAAAAAAATAGATTAGGAATGGAAATTCCCATGGGAAAGGAGCAATTTGGAGAAGACTTTTTTGGTGGGGGAGAGGGCGCTTGTGGAAAGCGCGAGCAGAAGATCCYGGATGGGATGGGGGAAGGGACCATCTGGAACTACTTGTTGGGGCCGATACAGCATCGCGGCGAGCGGCACCAGATGCCGCTTGCCACAGTTGCACCAAGCAAACCCCCCCCCCCCCGCTGCAGCCATTTGGGTGGGGAAAAGCCCCGATTTGCCCCACAGCAGCCGGGAGCAGGCTTCACCCCAGCGCTTCTGCTCCCGGCTACGCAGCAGAGCGGAGCCTCCAGACCTTAGACCTAGYGAGCTGCCGCCGGCACTGCCGCAACAGCCAGCTTTGTTCCAGGGAAAAATAAGTTCAATGGCCTTATATTAAAAAAATAATCAAGGGGAAATGCAACGGTGAAGGGCTTGTGTGGGAGAGGCTGGAGATGTGGTCACTGGAGGAGAGGCAGTGTCCATGCATGGGTCATTCCCAGTCTATGGTGCTGGTAGCGTGGGAAAGTGGGTGACCCAAAATGACGGAAAGCTGCTGCAAAACCAGCCGGGCGTCCAGCTCGCAGCTCCCACAAGTTCGGACAGCGGCCATCGGTGCATCCCCACGCTGGGGCTCCTTCCTGGAGGAGGCAGTGGGAAAGAGGGAGGCTAAGCCGGACCCACCGGTCCTTGGGATGGACCRTGCTTCATGCAATTAATAGCCCGCAGGCTGGCACCTCTGCAAAGCAGCCCAGGGGGTGGAAAATCCCCATCCACCCTTTCTCTTTTGGAAAACGCTGCTTCCTGCCACGTGAATCGCAAAGGGGAGAAGCAAGAGGGAGCAAGCGCCAAGCCCTCGGTGCCCTGCRCCTCCTCTCCATCCCACCCTCCCAGGAGACTGCTGCTTTCCCAGATTTCCCCCCTCTTTCCCGCGACACCCGATGCCAACCGCTCCGCGGGCTAACGCCGCTGCCCCTTTTGTCCGCGGGCATTAAAACCCCGGGAGCGCGGAGGTGGCGGGGGGCCCGCCGCTGCCAGCCCCTCTCCTCCCCGCGGGCTGTCACCGCGTGATTAGTGGCCACGCGGCGTTGCCCGTCTGGCACCGGTGCCCCCTCGCCGCAAATGCCATTGGCAAAGCGCTGCACAAACAGCTTTTCAGGGCTCGCCCGGCTCTCCCGGCTGCCATAGAAACCCCCGTTTCGCTGGAAGTATATTAAAGGGTGGCGCTGGCCCTCGCGCTGAATTCATCACATTGTATTCCCCCAGGATAAAAAAAAAAAAGAAAAAGGAAAAAAAATAAAGGAGAAAGCAGCCCACCCCTTTGTGCCGCTGCCTTCGCTTGCTCCATCCCGGGGACATGGCCGCTTTCTGGTTCGTTTTGTGCTTGCAAACCCAGGCCGCCCTCCCCGGCCCCTCGCCCTTCCCAGCTGCTTCCTTCGCATCTTCCCAAATGCCACCAAAAGGCCCTTTGGAATCAAAAAAAAAATGCAGGGTGAGAAATGTGGGGCAAACCCATCCCGACAGCCATCCTTCCCTCCTCCACCGCCTCCCACCCCTGTTTCTCCCCAGCATCTCCCATAGCCGTGGGCTAAACCCGGAGCTGCTGCCGACAGGTCCAAATGGGGGGTTTCTGCAAGGCGGGGGGAGAAGCCGACAGAGGGAYGCTGGGACAGAGGGACCCTTTCCTTAAGGAGCCGGGTTGGATGGGAAATTTCCGGCTGTCATAGCAGCAAGAGTGCTAAAAAAATGCAAAGCAAATATAAATAAAATGCCAATATTACGCTTTTAGAACACACGATTTGAGGCGCAACCCGAAACGGTGCAATTATAACCCCTTTTCTCCCCAAAGCGCCGAGCGAGTCCAGCCCTGCAGCACCTATCCGGCCCCGCAAGCTCCCCGTGCCGGGGAGGCAGCTCGGCCGCCCTCATTAACCCAGGAGGGACCCTCGGGGGCAGCAAAGAGGTAATTTAGTTATTTCAGGCTCATCTGACAGCGCGAGTTGGAAGTCACCTATTCAAGCGGATTTCATGCCCTGCCACCGGACGTATCTCTCTATCAGGGCGGCCGGCGGAGGTCTCAGCACAGCAGTGCCCGGGAGCAAAGACCCCAGCAGACCCCAAACACTTGGGATTTTCACCCAAGGGTTAAACCCCACCGCTTTGGGGTTACAATCTGGCTTTTTGCTTCCAAAACCCTCCCCGCTTCCCACACGCATCAGTTCTGGTTTGTGGCAAATCTTTCCCTGGCTTTCCCCCCCCGGAAAAATTCRTTTTGTTGGACATGTCCTCCTGAAGCTTCCCATTTTAGCAAAAAGGTGTCAGTTTTATCTGCATTTTCATTTGCCATTATTTTTAACCAGTTCCCTCTGCAGAACAGCTCAAATCTGAACTGAACTTATTCCTTATTATTCACATCCGCGCCTAGTAGCAGCAACTGAATGCCATTGGCATCTCAAATCTGCAGCAGAAGCGTTCATTAGGAAGTTTAAGGATCCATCTTGCACATTTATTTTTGAGCCATTTGTTTTACCTCCACCAACAAAACCAGCAGAAAGGGACAGACCCAAGCCCTTCTGCAGTGTGCGGTCCTGCACCATCAGCTTGCTTTGCTCAAAGCACCCCCAAAGAAAGTCTAATTTCAGTCCAGAGCCAATTACGAGAAATCCAGTTTGGGTTTGCTAAGTCCAACCCTGGGCTTCCGCAGCTCCCAGGCTTGGCCTGGGTAGCAGGAGGCATTTGGGCTCTGACCACACAGAGAAACCAAGGCTCAGACAAGGTGCATGGACACCTCAATCCCACTGATTTAAAGAGGCATGGAGCAGTCATTGCATCTCTAAAGCCACAAGCACTCAACACCCTGCCCATAACTACCTCTGGCAGCAGGATCCAGTCCCTCCATCCCTGCTCACACGCTCCCAGGGGAAGGAAAACCCTCYGGATAAATGCACTGTGGTCAGATGCCACCACATGGGGTGGTCCCAGCTCTGCACTGGGACAGCTTGTCAGGAAAGGAGCACAGATGGAAGGGATGTAGCATTGCTTAAAGGTCGGTGGAGAAGGGCACTCTCTGCTCAGGAATGAGCCCTTCGGTCCCCACCTCCCGCTTGCTCAGGAGCATTTCCCCAGCTCATCTGCCCACATGCAGCCACAGTCCAGATTCCCTCAGTGTTGCTGCAACCCCAACCAAGCTAAACCTGGTGCAACAGCCCCAAGGGGACGAGCTGGCCCCTTCCTGGCCCCAYGCACAGGGCAGGGGCAGCCAGGGGAAGGAAGGGTCCCTGCTCCAAGGCATCCCCGCAGCAGGCACAATTTGGGTGTTGCACATGCTGCAAGCAGTTTGCAAGTCACATCCTTGCACCACGGGACCTCCCGTGGCCAAAGCCTCCAAACCACCTCTCAAACTGGTGCAGAGCATCTGCCTGCAGCCACCGGCATCCCCGGTTGGGGGGGCAGCAGGGACCCCTCGCTCAGCCCCTTCCCAGCACATTGGTGCCGCTCGACAGCGGCGTGGGGACCCTTGGCGCTCGTCTGGCCGCTCTCCGCTCATCTGCATGACAAAAGCCCCCATTCTTGCGAACTTGGGCGACCTCCCGACCTCGCCAGCGCRGGGAGTGAATGGCTTTAGTCTGCGACGACCATCATGTCACTTTGATTAGCGCGTGAATAAACTCTCAATCCCGGCGCGGGGGAGGCAGGGCCAGCGGGGAGCAGCTCCGGCCTCR
This sequence comes from Apteryx rowi, assembly GCF_003343035.1. NCBI lineage: Eukaryota > Metazoa > Chordata > Aves > Apterygiformes > Apterygidae > Apteryx > Apteryx rowi. The sequence goes on along the minus strand of NW_020450296.1, from coordinate 342,861 downwards.
CTCCTCCGTCCCTCCGCCAGCCCCGGGACCACGCCGTTCGCCCCGAGCACAGGCCACGGAGACCCCACCACCCAAAGCAGAGGCTGGACCAGCCTAGTCAACGCACATTCCTGCCCCTTGTCATGCAGTGCAGCAGTGCAGACTGCTTTCTCCCTTTACACTCTAATTCCAGCATCTCGGGTTCACCGGGATCGCTCCCAAAATCAGCAACACAGGGAAACTAAAATAAGAGACATCAGTCTGATGGCCAGGTTCCCGGAGCCAGGAATTTCCGGAGAAGCCAAGTTTCACACAGGCAATCAAAAAAGTTTGCTAGAGCTGACAACATGCTTTCAGGTAGGCAGATGATTCGCACTTCTAGGCACTGCTTTTTCCCCCAAAAAAGCCTCAGGGATCTTGCATTTTGGGAGGCCCTGCAGTATATTCCAATTTACAAGCCCGTCTGCAGCACATAACACTTAAACATCTGCTTTTCAAGAGAAGCTGGGCTCTTGCACATCTCTACCGCTTGCCGCACAACCCACAACATCTAATAAACTCCGAGTTTGTTCAACACCTACTGCAACTGCCAAAATATCAGTTTTAAGCGTAAAAAAAGCAAGATGTGTGGAAAAGGGTTAGAAAGACAGTAAATTAGGCCCCGCACGAAGGGCGCTACATGGGAAGCTAATGACCTTTTGTCTCTCCTGTCTACAGACAGGCCTCATTTGCATGTATGCAGTTGGAATAATCTCGCCCATATTTCAAGCGTGTGGCTGCATCCCTGCATCCTCCTCCGGAGAGGGTCCCTCCCGCTGTGCGTGCCATTATAATAGTGCAGCCACTTCAGACTGCCTTTAAAACCAGCTAGACACCAAGCAGGCTTCTCCGGGCAGCAGGAAAACCTTCCCCAGGGAAGAGGAAAAAACCGGCCTGAAGTCCAATACGTGACCAAGGTGAGGAGTTGCAGTGCAGAGCAGCCAAGCGCACCCCGAGCACGCAGAAGCACTTGGAGCAGCCGGCTACAGGGAATATCCTGCGACTTCAGGGCAATTGCTCCAGTTTTTGCATGCCTTGCATGCACATTGCATGTTTTACTGGGTCCCCGCACTGACACTTGGTGGATACCTTTGAAGCAAGCTCAGCTTCCTTGCAACAGCCCCCAATCCCAGCGCTGTGCAAGGACCTCCTCCAGGCTAGGAGAGGGCAATTTCTGTGCTGAAGTGCAGCACCAAAGCAGCAAACATCTTGCCCAGCCTTGCCAAGCCACCTGGCAGAGCTCAGCTTCCCAGCCAGCCTCATTCACCTTCCCCATGCAGTTATGGAGAGCAGGATTAGCCCCATCTTTGGTCCAGAGCTTGAGCATCAAGCCCCACCAAGCTGTTCTCAAGGCTCCCAGCATCAAATGCATTTCATTCCGTCTTGTGCGTGCCGTGGAGCTGCTCCGCCGAGTGCCCGGGTCTCATCCGGGCGCCAGGGCTCAGCACCCCTCCGGCGACAAGGACGCATCCCACATGGCAGCAGTGCCGCRGCAGTGCTTGGGAAGGCAGCTCCGTGGCAAGCGCGAGCCCTCAGACAGGCAGAGCTGTCAATCCGGCCCCAGTCGCTCAAAAGATTGATTGTTTAAGGCCAAAAAAAAAGAAAGAAAAAACAAACAAAAGAGAAAAGGGAACTTATGGACATGAGCTGAGAGGCGGGGAAAGAGGGGAGGGGAAACGAGCCCGGCCAAGTTAAAATTCCGACGGAGAACTTGCAGCTGAACTATAGAGTCTAGACAACCATTCATAGACCAGGCCGCAATTGTTATATAGCCTCTATTGTCTTAATTAACCATTTTAGCTGAAACGGGAGCAGACGAACCTTTTCTTCTCCATCCCACCCCTCCTCTGCTGCACGCTCAGGCAGACAAACACGCAACCAAGTCAAGTGCTTTGGTTTAAAAAAAACCCACCCTCCGCACACATACACACACACCTTCTTTCGGGGGAGATCTTTGCAAGGTTCCTTGAGAAAATGACTTGCAAAATAAGCAAGGGGAGAGGGGCTAAGTTGGAGGTGGGGAAGAAAGAAATGCAAATCCCAGCGCAACATGAATGGGAATAAATGGGTTGATTCTTTTAATCTCCTAATGTGCTTAATAAAGCATTATTGCAATGCAAATTTTATTTTAATGCCGCACGTATTTTTTGACATGCTGGTAATTTTAGTCGGCTGAACAATCCGCTGCTTTGTTTTACCAAGTTATTTCTGTTTGGGGGGATATTTTTGAGGGTGTCACGGGACCTCGGCCAACCGATACCCCCTGGGAATTTCTGCAGCATGCTCTTCGGAGGCTTGAGCTAAAAAATAAATAAATAAGAGGGCCAAACTCTCCTCTCATGACCCCAGTATAAATGCAAAAAAATTCAGAAGCACTTTTCACCCCCTTGTCTGAACTCGCACACCCCACAGCCTCTCTTCACCCCTCCCCTTGCTACACCCTATTTGCACTGATTTAACAGGGTTTTGGTGGAAGACGACACTTCTGGAGAGCATTAACTTCCCCCTGAACAAACCAGAGCTTTACAAACACTTTGAGAGCCAGCCTCACCCTGAGCAGGGGGAAACCTGCCTCATTTTATGCCAGTGTGTCAAGGTGCAAACCTGATTGCAAAAGAAAGAAATTAGTGACAATTATAATCATCCTGCCAGGCTGCAGCTCTCTAGCAGAAGACTGTCACATTGGCAGGATAAATGCAGCTCAAAGAGCTCCATAAAACAAACRTGGACACATGCAAGTGGGCAAGTTTGTGAACACGCCTCAGTCCACTTGGCAAGGGGGCTTCTGAGCAGAGCTGAGCCCCCAAGCGCTCCCTGCACCTAGGGACCGCTCTGCTCCCCTATGGAAACCCAGAGAGATGAGTTGAAGGACAGGGAACAAGTTGCAGCATCCCAACGCAAGGATGAGGCAGCAACGAAGGGCAGGACAAGCCACGGGCAAGCATTTAACTCCAGAACAGAAAATCCTGGAGCTATCCCAGAGGCAACGACTGCATACACACAGCACCAAGCTCTCCCCATCCTCCTCTCTACTCTACAGCCATGGAAGCCCTTGTTGCAGGACATGGGGAAACCAGAGGTGTAAAGAGGGTCAATAGCAAAAAAGGAGTCAGGCACCTCTGTGCAAGACYGCTCCATCTGTGGTTAAAAAACAGCAGCTCAGAGACAGTGGCAGGAAGCCTTTCACCAGCAGGGAATGGCTGCAGGAAGGATTAAGGGGATTAATGTGGTCCAGGAGCTGCTCCTAAGAGGTTTCCACAGCTAGGAAAACCAGTCTGCAGAGTGAGGGTGGCCATACAGCAGGTCTTGCCTTTACCAAAGGAGCAAAGAGCTTGCAAACTGAGAGGTCCAAACTGCATCCTGCTCTCTAATGAGCCTCCCTCAGGACCTGCTAAACCCACTAAGCTATCACTAATGTCCTCCCAGGTCACAAAAAAAAAAAAGCATTTATAGGGAGAAAAAGCCAGTCCTGGGAGCTCCCATCCACTCTCTCAGGAGCATTTGTGGGGCACAGGGCTCCATCAGCCAGCTCAGCCCCTGTTTACACCACCCAGTGCACCCTCTTTCCAGCCAGGCACCCACAGGTCAGCAGGGAGCCAGGCTGTGCACCCTGCACACCCCATCCCACCTACGCCACCTCCCCAGGGGGCTCCTACCACCACTACAGCAAATTCACGAAGGTCCTYCAGAACAGCAGATCCTAGCAGAGATGACCAGGGTCATCAACACCTTCCATAAAACCTTTAGCATCACCCACAACAAGAAAACAGCCAAGCTCTCAAATGCATGCAAAGAACAGAAACCAACCTGAGAGCCAAGGTGCAGGACATCCAGCACAGGGCCAAGGGCTGACAGAGGCACCCTGCAGCAAGGCAGCAGCTCAGAAGAAGCTAGAGAAAAATCAGATGCCTTCCAGACCTTGCTTTAAATAGAGCAACTGCCCCAGAAGCCAGCCCCACCTGGGAGCCCCGATGGGCTGGTCCCTGCCTGATTGCTCACAGGTCTCAGGTGGGATCTGCTCAGGCCCTTGGGTGAAACCACGGCTTGTTTCCACCACCCGGGTGTTAGCAGCTTGGTTGATGACATCCAGCTGGGGATGCAGGATGGAGCTAGAGTAGGTGGAGCTGGCTTCATGTGCCTGCTCCATCCATCATGTGCATGCTCCGTGCACCACGTGCGCGCTCCATCCATCGTGTGCACTCTCTGTCCATCGTGTGCACGTTCTGCCCAGACAAGTCCAGCTTAGGGAGGGCACAAGCAAGACACGCAGGACACATGCTCTGCAAAGAGGGGCTGGAGGATGGCAAGGGTGCCATTGCCTCCGCATACACTCATCATCTAGTGCAATAAGGTCCTCATTTTTGTTAAGGCCTCCAGGCACGATCTTAATGTTACCTCTCTAATAATAATATTTCATCTGCCTTATCTGATTAGGTTAGGCTCATTTGATTTTTGCAAAACACCTTTAATCACCTTGCAAATTCCCCATCATTATGAACTGAGCCACCACAAACATTTTCAGCAATCCAAGTTTTATTTTCGGCAATCCTTTTTTTTTTTTTTTAATGCAAGAAAGGCAGTTGTAAAAAAAAAATTTAAAAATACGAACAAGACAGAGGCTGAGAAAACATTAACAAGGCCCTGTGCTTTCTGCTAAAGTGCCTTCATTTCATTATCATTAAATTTGCCTAGTAATTAGATTTTGGTGCATGAATATTTTAAAAAAATGTAACAGACAGGCTGTCAAAAAAAAGCACGACAACATCAATTCGATAATTTTTTAGACAGAGACATTCATAAGCAATTAACACAGATTTCCTGGCTTTGAGGACTTTCTTTCTTTCTTTCCTTCTTTTTTCTTTCAGCCTCGCATTCCTCACCTGCAAATCAAAAGAGAAAAGGAAAATCGCTGTAAATATCAGCACTCCCATTTATGCTATTTTTTTCCCCATTTGCCAACATGCTAACATGATCGCGGGGCTGGTTTTTTTGCGTCTCGCCGTCCGCGCGGAGCCCGTGCTTAGCATGCTCCGGCGCTGCGCTCCCTGCCTCCCGCCCCAGCCTTGCTCAACACGGGCGAGCGCGAGCTTGGGTCATGTACCAGACCTCCCCACTCCTGCAGGACCAGATTAAATTAAGGTTGCATGAAGCTCCTGTCTTGATCTTCAGGCGTTTCTGCTGAAAACAGTGATTTTGATCACTATTTGCATAATTGTACAGTTAGGTATTCACCGGCTCCCTAATTATACGATCCGTGTTCGACACGGCTTCGGAGGAGGGAAGGCGCGCGAGGGGCATGCTGAGCTGGAGCTGCGGCGCCGTTTCCCCCTGCGCCCCAGGGCCTCATCCTGCACCCGCCTGAGCTCAGCCCAGCAGGAAAAGCCCCTTTTTGAGGGGGTTGGAGCTCCGGGGGTGCAGGAGCGATGCCCGTCCGTGATGCACGGCTGCCGGGCCGTCTCCTTGCGCAGGAAACCGCCGTGCCATCGCCCTTCTCCCACACTGCCRGGGATCCGGCCGAGCTGAGCGGTCCTTTGCTGACCGTTTCCAGCAAAGCGTTTCCGAATTTCCCCTCCTCAGYGGTCCTGGAAGAGCCAAACCTTTCCAGAAAGAAATCTGCCCTGGAGGCTGTTTGGGGGATGACTCAATATTTGAGCTATTTTGGGCGCTGGGTAGCACAAGGTAGGTTCAGTCCATGGTGGGAACCAATGCAGACGCCAGACTACATTTCCCATAAGACTCATACGGTATCTTCGACTCTATGAATATTCATGGAAAGGAGAAGGTTGTTCAAGATCGGCTTCTTCCACTCACCATCGGCATTGCCCAAGCTGCCGCTCTGCTGACCCCACTTCACGGGAGCWGGTCTTGATCCCCTCTGAATTCTCCATTGGGAAGATACCTCCGCCTGAGACCCAAGGCCACGTGGCCAAGTGTGAAAGGCAGGGATTTCGTTCCAGGCAGAGCTTCCAAAGTTTCTGCTTTTAGTCCTAAATCAGGACCAAACACTCTAGAACAGGGGCCTCTTTGCTCTGCACACCTCAAGTCCTTAAGAAGCCAAGTCCTCATGTTGGCTGAGTCCTCTAAACAGCTAAATGCCAGACCTGAGCTTTTCCATGCAACGAGAACCTGGAAAACACATCCCTACCTTCCCGTCATGCCCCGGTTTGGATGCTGACCACCATGTCTGCGCTCCAGAGGACACGTCCCAGCTCCAGGGCAAACCTGGCACCGCTCAAAGCCCCCCGTGTTCGGTCTCTGCTTGATTTACTAGAGCAAAATTTTGCAGTAAGCCCCGCTTGGGACAGTTCAGGGCTATTGCAGGCAGGTAGCTAAAATAATCCTAGCAATTCTTAAAGAGCAAGCACCACAGCTAATTAATGCACAGGGAAGAGGAAGCAACAACAACAAAAAAATTAGTATCTGACCTAAACATACGTGGATGTTAAAAATCTCTCTCTATATTATTTTTGTTATCATCACCATCATCACCTCTGGTAAATTAAAAATACACAAAACAAGCACACACAARGAAAATCCTAGACCTCAGCTCAGGTCATGCCTTCCTAAAATCTCCTTTGCAAGGTTTTATCGGCAAGAGCAGGGAGTGGAAGCAGTTGGTACRAGCAGCTGAAAGACCAAATCGAAAGCATGTGAGCAGATTAAAGAATCAAWCTGCCCATTTGATGCAGAGGAAATCCCACTAATTATAAAGAAGGGGCTTATTTCCTGGAGTCACTCTGTYTGAAGTCATCAAAACTAGTAATACTTAATTACTCTACTTTATGGCATATATAACATCGAACCCCCTTCTCCCACTCGCCGGTCCTCCAATGCCATTGCCGGCATGGAGGTTTCCAGGGGGTTACGGTGATGTTCCTCCCGTACCTATGCACTTATTTATTCAAACGAAGCCCTTAACAGCCCTCACACGAGCCTGCAGGGAAGCATTTAAACGTGCTGTAAAAGGAGGTTCTAATGAAAAAAAAATACCCCGAGTGATTTAGCCGTGCAAGCTACCTGGCTATTATTGCAAGYGTGTGTGCTTTGTGGGCCTGCGGCGCTAGCAAACACCTCCAAAACCGGGTCCTTAGCATTAACTCGGAGCGCAAGTATTTGCCTCATCCTAATCCTCGAGAAGGTGCTGGCAGGGGCATTTTGGAAACGGTGCCGCCCCCAGCTCTTAAGCAGCCCTCCGGGCCTCGCTGAGCAACCTGGCTGGACCCGAGGAGGAGCGGGCTGCTGGCTTTGGGGGTATGGACACATCTGGGGTATGTCCATAGGAAAAAAAAAAMCACTCGGATATTTAGGGGAAAACCCCATGCAAAGAAAGAGTGAAAGGTAGACACTGGGTCTTCTCAGAACTGGTATAAAGATATTTAATGTTGATTTTCCTCCTCTCTCCAGATGGCCGGAGGGCAAACACGCTCCGCACATAGCCGGGATGGGCTTGCGCTAGGGCCAAAAGCTGCAAGTCTCGTAAAACTCCACGTGAAAGCCCCGTTCCTGGAGCYGCATGATTTGCATGGAGGAGAATCACAGCTTTCACGAAAAAGCGGCAATAATCATGTTTTTAAAGGTAGAGAGAAGCGCTTGAAAAATGTGACCCAAGAAACCCTAGCAGGGAAAGGCAAATAAGTTCATTTTTTATTAAGTCACGCCATTTTCAGGGCAATCTCGAGAGCGGCTGAACGCTGCCGCATCCAAGCCCTTGGGCAAGACCAGCTCCCTAGGAGCTGGGGCAAAACGTCTTTTAGCTCAGCTCTGGCTGGTGATGAGCCGCTTTTCAGACATCTCTCTGCCTTTTGCCAAATAAACCRGTAAATTCTTGGGGGAGACGGGAGCACGCCTCTTCCTCCATCGCCACCTACCTAGGTCTGTGGCCGCTACAGAAACATTGCTATTAATACTAGCAATAATACTCACGATTTATAACCGTTTAAACGAGAGGAGAATAAGGCCTGATCTTAACTACGCTTGTGCCGGCAGTGCTAAAAGGCAGCGTCTTGGATTTATGTTGCTGTGGCCGAGCCCAGAGCCGGCGCGAGCAATAAGCTYGAGAAGCAGGAAAATAAACGCAGCGGATCGTGGCGTGCCGAGTCCCGCGCTAGGTTTTCTCCGCTGCATCCGGGAGTTTCTATAGAGCAAGTCGGCGAGCGCGGCTGGGGGAGTCGGCCGGCGATGGGAAGCTYGGAGCTGCTGTTTGAAATTCTGCACATACCGCCCGGCACCAGGAATGTCCTAGGAATGCTCCTTTGGAGTCACGAGGCTTCGCGGCCAGGAACTGCGTGGGGAAAAAGGGGGTTTTTTTGCCTAAGAAGGAGAGGGAAGAACGTTGCTAAGCCCAGGTTTGGCCCAACTCGGGGAAGCAACGGAGCTCCAGGCGAGTCCAGCTGGCCTGAAAAATCCTCTGAAGGTGGCAGAAGCCTGAGGTGGCTCCTGTTGACTGCAGCTGCAGGCAGCCAGATCCTGATTCGGGAGGACAGCCCCAAAATCCAGCGTGCAGCGCCTGTCGCATCCACTCGGATGCCGCACTARGGGCACATCTCACTGCGCTAGAAAAAAAATATTCATAAGCGTGCAAAGACCCCTGCTATTTCGCTTCTGGTGGGAGAAAGGATGAGTGCTAACACAGACTGGTGTCCACACCGCTGGTCCGGGGTTGGCGTTTTGCCTCTCGCCCTGCCCTCGGCTCATGCTCTTCCCACCCTGCCTGCTGCCTTTTGCAGAAAAGATCCAGCTCAGACTCCCAGAAACACCCAGTGGGGGAAGGATGGATTTGCCCTATGGCATTAGCGTAGACCTGGAAGATGAAAGCTCGATTTCCAGCCCCGGGGCCACATCTGCACCGGGTCCCTCACCCACCTGGGCTCCCTGGAGATGCMACACCATCCCCGCTTGGCTATTGAGGGAGACCATCCACCTGGAGACACGTGCCCGACCCCAGGGCTCTCTGCTCTGGAGATTTTAGCTGCTTTCACAGCACAAATCAAAAAACAATAATTCCCTGAGCAACACAGGAGCCGGACAGGGAAAAAAACCCTCCAGGCTTCTTGTTGACGCTAACGGGCCGAATTTGCAGCGTCGGCTTTCCGACGGGTCAGCAGCTTTTCTCGGTGCGCGGAGGCGGGAAAGGCAGTTAGCCACCTGCAGATGATATAAATAGTCCGAGATGGACCTGAAATAAAACCCTCACATCCGCGTCCCTCTGGAATAAAGAGAAAYCCAAGATGAGCGTATGCTGATAATTTTTTTGCAGAGCATCCTCAGCTCGGCAGTGCCAACCCGGGAAAAGATGGATCCACTGCAAGGTGGCTGGCAAGAGAGCAGTGTGGAAGGGGATGTGTTTTATCCAGGGAGGTTTTCCAGGGTCGGAGACCTTCTCCACTGCAATCTATCAAAGCCAGAGAGGAACCAGCAGCAGGTCTGAGCACCAGACCCTCGTTGCAACCACGAGAGCGGCGACCTGCTGCAGAGGGGAGCCCCGGCGCCGTCCCCGACACTTCCGCAACCCCAAAAAGGGACCCGGAGCCGAACAACGACAGTTTCTCCCATTGGCCCCAAATCGGGAGAACAGCAGCGTCCGGTGCTCCCGGAAAATGAATGCATCGGCAAGACCTAGACCTCTCCTTAAAGCTAAGCCCGGGCTGGAGGCGCTTTCCTAACGYGGGGCATGGCCCGGAGCACAGGCGGAGGTGCAAGGGGATCCGTCCGCGGCTCCCGGGACGAGCAGCTCGCCACAAGCCGCCCGAGGTCCGTTTGTCACTTCTCCCCCATTCTCCGCAGTTTGTACACAGGCGTCATTAGGGATTCGTTCGGTTTCCCTAGCAGCAGGCATTAGTCTGGCTTTCCTTTTCCCGCCCCCCCCCCTTCCTCGCTCTCGCGCTCGCTCCCTTTATTTTTAGTGTCTTATTTACAGTTTGACAGAGTAACTGTAACCCTTGCAAGCTACTCCAGCGGCTTTAATCGGGGGAATAATGGGGCCTGTCTGGCGCTGAATAGTGTTTCGGGGACAGATTGTTCCCCACCGGCCCGGTGGGGGTAATTTATTTATGTGCGCACTTGTCAGCRGGAGAAAGGGACGGGGGGGATCTGTATGCGCCGAGGACCCTGCCGGCGCTGAAAGGGAGGATGGAGAATGGAGCCTGGGCCGGCCGTGAACTTGGAGGGGCCGCCGGCCTCATTCCCAGGCCCTCGGCACGTCGCCGGGGCCGGGCGGCCGGGCGGGCTCGGAGCTCCAGATGGGTGCGGGCGGTCCGGCCCCGCATAGCGGCGGCGCGGGCATCCCGTCCCATAGCAACGGTACAGTAGCAGGAGCACAGCGGGGGTCTGGGAAGAGAAGGAGAAGCCCGCGGAGAACCGACGGGACGGGCCGGCACAATGGCCCCCGCCGCTCATATCATAAATTACGCGGCGGCCACAAAGGGGCCGCGAGGACCCTCGTCCACAAAGGACCGCGCCGGCCAGGCAGAGAACCTTCTACGCGACGGCATCTTCTTCCCCGTCTCCCACCTTCCCACCCGGAGCTGGTCTCCTCCGCTCCGTGGAGCCCCGCTGCGCACCAGARAACGCGTTCCCAGCATCTCTCCGCCCGCTCACGCCTCTGGTCCGTCACGCTTCCCGGGAGCAGAGGTGCTCCTGAGGATGCTCCACAAGCTGCCGCTAACCGTGGATTAACCATGCCCAGGAAAGGGGGACACATGGCTCCTGGTCCCGGCCCCGTCCGGAGGTGGGATGCTTCCTCCTTCTTCGACTCTTCAGCAAAAAGGCCCTTTGACTCTTTTTTCCTCCATACGGAGCAAAAGCTGGAGCGTTTTGCATTTACAGCTGAGCACGGCAATGCGACGTCTACACCCAACTTCTCAGAGGACCATTTGCCGGGCGGCGATTCGGGGGTGACTGGGCTCCCTCTGGCCATCTCCAGAGATGTTCCACCATGAGCTGGCTCCACGTGCAAGCCCGGATGGGAAGATCTGCCCTGAGGGACCTGCCACGAATSCACCACGGCACCGGGGAATCCTCAGCCGGACGGCACTCTCCATTAACGGAGAGGACTCACGCGGCAGAAAGGAAGGGACAGACACGCAGGGGCTTCCTTAACACCCACAACTGCTCAAGAGAGACATCTAACACGGTGCGGAAAGCAAAGGAGGGCTTGGATTGAGCTGTCAGCCAAAATGACTTCAACGCTGTTAAAATAAAACCTCCTGGAACCTGCCTGGACCTATGCAACAGATATGGCAAAGTGCCACCCGAATTAGCTGCTAATGTCCCTTCAACGTCTTCCCTCTTGGCCTGCTTCCCGCGTACACTTGGCATCTCTCTTTTGGAAAGTGCGAAGAAGCCTTGAAGTTAGTGTAAAATTGCATTTTATACTTAAGACCTTTTTTCACGTTGCTGGTGTGATATAAAGATACTTTTGGGCTGGCTGATACGCGTTTTAGATGGGTACGCCATTTGGGATACGTGGGGCTTTGCCTTTCCAGCGCCACTGGTGCCATCAAGAATGAAACCTCAGCTCCGGTAGACTCCATGTGCTATATAAAAGTAGCCGTATCAACACGAAACGTCTATTACCGGCGGTTTACCGATTTATTGGTATTTGTTAAGAGGTGCTTAGAGCCGGGGGCGAGTTGCAGAAGTGTGAGCGCGGGCAGCTGTCGAGGCGTGCACGTGCAACGGCAAAACCCGTCCCAGGGTCCTCTCCGATGAGGACGCGACACCGACACGTGTTGTCCTCGCTGGTCTCTCTGCTTCCACCTTTGTAGACCCCAAATCGTGCTGTTAGGCAAACAGTGAGCTAGGGAACGGGGCATTCGAGGTCTCCAGGCCGTGGTGGGGCGTGCGCAGAAGAAGTCTTCTCAGGATGTCCCCATGCTGGCAGAGAGCCCTTGCAATGCTCCACGTGCTTCCCCACCGCGCTCAACGTGCGGAGATCTGAACGAAGCCCTCCATGGTCATTCGAGCCGGCAATCCAGGCACGAGCTCTCCATCGGGGCGAGCAACTCGGCACACGGGGCTATGAGAGAAGGTTTTGCGAGGGGACGGTCTCTCCCGAGCACCTCGGCAGCCCCTCGGACGCCCCACATTGGCCTCCATGCTGGTGTCCTCCAACCGGCGTAGCTCACCACCAAGGGACACRCTTGGGCTAAGAGCCTGTTTCGGGGGAGAGCTTCCTCCTGGCAGAGGGACCCCTCTCCAAGGGGACCTCTTGGAGAGATCTAAGCCCCTTTGGAGCTCCAAGACCTCTCCAAGGCGGACCTCCAGCCAAGGCAAGCGTGCTTGCGCAAGCTTCAAACAAACAACAGCGCGAGCAGAAGGTCTTCGCCCCGGAAAGGCGCCCGGCGGCTCACGCTGCCCCACTCCGCGGGCGGACGTCGGCCCGGCTCCAGCGGATTTAACCCCCGGCRAGGGGCCGCCGCGCCGCATCCCTCCATCCCGCCGCGCGGGGAAGGAGGTGACGGTGGACGGAGGGAGCGTCAGCGCGGCCGAGGTGGCACCGGAGGGGGGGACCCCCTCGTCCGGGTACAATGACCGTCTATTCTGCTGATCACAAGCCTAATCCTCTTTGGTTTTTAATTGGCATTTGGGCTAAGCTGATTTAAACCTCTTCACCTTGTTGGGTCTCCCCCCCCGCCCTCCCCACTTCTTTCTTTTCTTTTTTTTTTTTCTTCTTTTTTTTCTCTTTTTTTTGGACCAAATAACGCTGCCGTCGCCGAGTCGCCGGCACAATGACAGCTTTGTGCGAGGGCGAGCGGAGAGGGAAGGCGAAGGGAGGGGGAGAAGGGAAACGCGCCCGAGCCGCCCCGAAACAATGGCGAGTTTGTGATTCAGCCTCGGCCACGGGGGGCGACGGCCCCCGCTTCGCCCGCGCCTCATTAACGCCGCGCCGTCCCCGACCCCGGCGCCGTGCCCATCACCGYGCCTCGGGGCAGCTTCGCCACCCCCCTCCCCGCCAAACCCTCCCACCGCCCCGGGGCTCACCGGCGCGGGCGGCTCCGAGCTCGGCTCCCAGCGGGTCGGCGGCCGCGGGAGCCCTCGGCTCCGCACGTGCCGACTGGGATGCGTGTCGCGAGGGAGGAGGAGGAGGAGGAGGAGGAGGAGGAAGGCGCGAGGGCGGCTCGGCTGCGGCTCCCTGCGTTTCGGCACGGTGCGGCTGCGCCCCGGCGCAGAGAGATGCTGCTGGCGCCTCCGGTGCCTCCTGGCATTTGGAGGGGGCTTTCGGTGCTCCCGGCCCCCGCTCCCGGGTCCGTGTTACGCTTTGGTAATCTGAATTAAAAACAAAAGCGACAAAACCACCTTTATTACCCTCTTCCGCAAATTCTACACCTAAAAGACAAAAAAAAACCAAAAAAACCACTAAAGATGCTCTTTGTTACCTCGGGTGGGAAGGACGTGAATTTGGAGCATTAAGACGTAACAACACAGCAATAATGGAAGTTAAGGCTATAACAAAATCCCTGGTTGCTGGAGAGTTTGGGCGAGCAAACYGCAAGCAAGGTGCCTAGGGCACAGACAAAAAAACCCCCAAAAAAACAAAAAAGAAACCCAAAAAACATATTTAAATATATATCCCCCGTATATAATATATCCCCCGTTTCCAGAGGCCAACGGGGACCCGCGTGGCGGGAAAACGGTTTGATCAAACCCGGAGAAAAGCGCCCAACGCGATGTATTCCCGCGACTTTAACCCAGCGGCTCTGCCCGCTTCTTGATGACTTGGGGGACTGATGGACGGGGGAAAAGGATCGATAACGCCGGAGAAATCAAAGACACGATCCAGCCCAGTGGAAACGAAGGGATTTGTTGAGGCTGGAGAGCGGATAAGTGGCAACGGAGAGCGGGACCGTCCAGACCTCGTCTCCTCCTGCACCGCTACGCGACGCTTCCCGAGGCCTCGCAGCGGCGGGAYGAGAAAAAAACGAGCAAAATCCGTGCAACGGGCACCAAAGGTCACGAAAAAAAAAGCAGCGAGGACTCGACTACGGAGGCACCGTTTAGCCGCGGAGCCAAGAGCCTTAGTGCACTTTTGCAAGCTTTAGGAGAGCGTTTCCCATTCCTGAGCGAGCAGCCGCCCCGACGCGGGCCGAAAACACGTTTCTAGGTCTCGGGGCAACGGCGGGACGGGGAGAAATTAAAAAGAGCAACGAAGCGGCCCTGGGGCAACGCAGGAAAGGTTTTCACCCAAATCGCAGGCCTCGCGCAGCCGGATCTTTAGCGAAAAGCACGCCAAATATTGCAATTCCGTAGTACGATTCATACCCTACCGGCTTAGGTGTCTTATATAGCGATTTTTTTCCCTCGCTCATACCGGCGTTAGTGCAATGATTTCTCACGCCCTGATTTTGCGCTGCCCCGAGTCAGGTAAAAGCCCCTCGCGCCTGGGCGGATCGAGCACAAGCAGGGTAGGAGCTCAGCTGCGATTCACACGGCTTTTCCCCGAAAGAGCCAACACACGTCCTCAGCAAGAGACAACCAAGGCTGGTGCATTTTTCTAATCCAAAAAAAGAAAAAGAAAAAAAAAAAGGAAAAGAGCTATTTCCTTGATATTACTGCAGTTCACAAAAAAATTAAGAATAAATTTCACCTAATGACACTAAYAGAAATACTGGGGTTGAGCCCTGAAGCCCAA
>NW_020450296.1:322984-327530 GCF_003343035.1 Apteryx rowi | reverse complement strand
AAGGGGGGGGGAAGCGGCGAGGACGCGCGTCGGGCCTAGGCGCCGCCGGCTTTTGTGCGGCGGGAAGGCGTCGCGGGAACGCGAGCCCCCGGCGGGGCGCGGGAGCCGCGGGAGGGGGCCCGTGGGGTGCGGGAAAATCCGCCCTGCTTTCTTCGCCGGTGCCCCCCCCGCCACAATCCCGCTTTGACTTTTCCCACAGAAGTAGCCAACCTCCAAGAATGCAAATGACATTCATTATGCAAATGCATGCAAATCAGGTTTAACTATCGGAAGAAGGGCTCGGCATTTCTAATGGGTTAACTCTTTCGCGCGCGACGCCGCGACGACGGCAGCGGCAGCAACCCTGAAAACGCCGGTGTCTTCCTTCGGGCTTTTTGTTCCCCCGTTTTCCTCCACTGCCGTCGCCCCGACGGCTCCCGGTCCCCACGGGACGGGTGGCACCGAGCCGCCTGTGCTGGGCATCGGGCTGCGCGACACGGCGATGGGTAAAACAAAGCGCGAGAAAAAATAAATAAATAATAATAAAAAAMCCCATCGGCACAGGAGCGGCTGCCCCTTCGTTAGACGTGTCGGCAGGAGACGAGACAAAGCAGGGCTTAAACGGGGAATTAAAGGGAAAAAAAAGAAGAAAACATGGCTGTCCACAGTGTGGAAAACCCTCCCGGCGATACGCGACAGCAGCCGTGGAGAGTTGGGTGTTTAAGCCCAACCCGCGCGCCGGGAGCAAAGAAATGCGAGAAAAACGTACCAAAATCCCTGCGCCGTTTTGGGCGTTTGCACTGAGGAAGAAATGATATGAATTTCCCCCGGTGCTGGCTGAGCAAATTATCCCGCGGAGGCGAGGGGGAAGAGGAAGGGATGGCGATGAAGGCCAAAGCCGAAGGGCCCGGACCACGGCGGCACCTTCAGCCATGCTCCCACCCATCTCCTTTCTCTTCCCATCGGAAAAAAAATGCATTACTATGCATCGAGGCCGGGATTTCACGACAGCAGCTCACCCTGCGGTTTTTCTGTTTTGGGGAGCAAATACGGGGAAAAAAAAAAGCAATTTCCCAGCCCAATCAGAGCAAACCCGCCGGGCGCAGAGGAGCGGCAGCGACCCGGGCGACGGCTGGCGGCAGCCCCCGGATTCGCAACTTCGTCTAGAYGGTGCCGCTGGCTAAAAGAAAACACCTGCAGGAATTACCGGAGCTACGCGTGCTGAAATGAGTAGTAAAATGCAGAAATACACGTCTTGCAAAATTCTGAATATCGCAGAGCTGTGCTGCTATTGATTAGCAATAATAATCGTCTTGCTGCGGTTGGCCTCCTCATGCCTCGTCTGAGCTAAAACCACCTGATTTTTCTATTATTTCCCATAGCTCCTTCCAGTACCCACCTGGTTCTTCCCAACTGCTTGAAAACTCTTATTATTTAAGCCAGAAGCTTTTGGGGGCAGGAGCAATAATCTCTGCTAGGGCAAGAGCTTCCCAATTCGATTCAGGGTTTTAGGGGGTTGCTCAGAGGCAATGCAAAAAACGGCAGATTTACAGGCAGTCTGGGGCGCTCTGAAACGCGAGGACCCAGAATTACTGGCCATTTATAAAAATAAACCCGTGTTTTTAATTATTCTGGTCGCAGCAGGTTGCAGCCTAGCGAGGCCTCTCCACAGTCGAAAACACGCAGCACTTCTGCAAGCCTCGAGCACTCAAAAAAAGCGAGTCAGCCCCCTCCCTGCTAAAAAAAGATGGGGGAAAAGGGGAGTAATCAGCAATTTGTTTTTTTTTTTTTATTTGCACACTGAAGGCCAGAAGATGGGCTCTGCGTTTCCGAGCTTTGCTCCGCTCCCGGAGCCCTTCACTTGCTTTCGACTCCGAGCCACAATTTCCACGTTTGCACACAATTCCAGAAGCTGGAACCGGGCAGATCTTTGAATAACTCTTGGAAACGATATCAATTAAAAAAATAATAATATAAAAAAWTTTAAAAAAGGGGGGATTTAAAGTGCAGGTAGGGAAAAGCAGCTCCTCTGCAGGAAGGGCTGGGAGGGCGGCGGGGTTCGCCGGGCAGCCGGCGACGCTCGCGCAGACGGCTCCTTACTGCTCATGACTAATACGCAGCATCATTATCATACCGCGGTGCTGAGAAAGCAAACTTGTCRAGCGCTGCCTTAGGAGCGCGCAAACAGCATGCAAATCGGCATTTACCCGGGACGGCAACCGGCGAGGAGGCGCTTAGCGGCTACCCGGCGTCACAGGCGTCCCCGGCGCTCCGCTCGCGGCGGGAATGAGCTGAGGCTGCTGGAAAGAGAGTCAAGTTTGGGGGTTTTAGCACCGTGCAAGGAAGGAAGCGCTGCAGAAATTGCTCAGTTCCCTAAAACCTCCCTTGCAGCGTCACGTGAATAAGGGTTAGGCATCATTTTCATTAAAAGCGATTTTTTTTTTTTAAAACAGGGTTCCCATTCACTCTCCTCTCTTTTCCTTTGTATGCTTTTATATACATATATATAGTATGTATATGTGTATATATATATATGTATGTATGTATATGTGTGTGTGTGTGTGTGTGTGTATATATATATATATATATATAAAGTCATTTTACACCTATTTCACAAAGCTTTGCTCTGGTTCTCCCCATCCTCGACCTGCCTCATGCCTCTTTGGCCTGCAAACCTCCATCATTTACGTGGCCCATAGGCACCGCGGCAAAAGTTATCGCGTGGCAGCGCCCACCCCGGGCCTTCGGGCACGGGGGGAAAAAAGGGGAGTCGGGCACGTTCGCCGGCTCCATCTCAAAAATCCAACTTTCGAAACGTTTTAATCACTTTGCGTTAGAAACCTGCTGCCAAATAGCACATGCTGAGCGCGTTTATCCGCGCGGGGGGCGGGATGGAGTCTGGCAGCTCTGAGAGCGGTTCTTGCTGAAGAGGCCCCTGCGCTAGCGCTTAAAGGGGAGAGATCGATGCGAAGAAATGCAAAATGACAAAGGGGAATAAATAAATAAATAAATACATAAATAACACACGGGATTTTTACGCTGAGACGGTAAGAGAGACGGTTCATCTCCAAAAGTTAGCAGGGAGGGGAGAGAAGAACGGCTGCGTTTGCAAATTAAAACAGCGATTTTTGGATACCCGCTTTGGGGGCGAAGCGCGCGGGAGGCTCAGTTTTTCCAACGTATTTCCGCAAAACAATTCCCAGCGGTCTCCATAAAAGGCCCAGRTGTTTGCACCCCTAAGACAGGCGAGCGCAGCTCATAGCGGCTGCAGCGAAACGCAGCTAGGGCAGAGGAGACCCCGCTCCGCGTTCGCCTCGCGCGACCTGCCGGACGGTCACCATACGCCCTTTTTCTTCCCCATTTCTACCGTGGGCTTCGCTTCGAGTTCCAYGGCGCAGCGGGGATGCCAGCAACCCCCCCCGACCCAGCAGGACCTTCGCGTTTCTTTCTAGAGAGCTCCAGTTTGGGGGCTATTTTGAGGCACCTCGGCGGCGCATCCCGGCCGAGACGCCCCAAACCCGGGGATTAGGAAACCCGGGGTTGAACCCTTCGCCCCCGCAAGTCGATGCAGCATCACGGCCACGAGGCCGCCCTGCTCCGAGCGCGGGTTAAAGTGCATCCCGGCGAGGATCCCGGCTTTTAACCGCTCCGCGCGCGGGGAATTTTGGAACGGCGATTTCCATCGTGGGACCGAAGGGGACGCCGCGGCGACGTTAGACAGCGCAATAACCATTTCCCCCAAGATCGTGGTGGGAAAACCTGCGGTTTGATGCCGAGGCCTCAAAAAAAAAAATAAAGCAGGAGGCGAAGGCTCCCGGCGTCATCGCTTTGCCCCAGATTTCCTCGGCTCGCCGGATTGCAAACCCTTGCCGGACCGAATTTTGCAACCCACTTTTTGGGTTTTTTTTTTCCCCCCCGATTTTCCCTGGGAGGCGCGAGCGCCCGAGAGTCCCGTTTGCCCGGGACCCGCGTCGCCTAAGAAAGCGGCGGCTCGTTCGCCTTCCACAAACTCCGCCGCCGGCAACAAAAGTCCCTTTCAAGCCCTTCCAGACGCAAGTCCTTCAGCTCAATTAGTCAGGCACACAGAGACACAAAAAAGCCTCCCATTCGGCCCAGCGGCTGGCCGCGGAGGACAAGGGCGAAGAATGGAGCTTTCTCCCACGCTTTCACCGGGTGTCATAACAAGCAGAAAGCCCTCTTACCGCGGGATTATCGGAGATAAGAGCCCGCGGGAAGAGCCCGGGCAGGAGCCCCGGCTGCAAAAGCCCGGCGAGGGGGAGGGAAGCGGCCGGAGGTTGCGGTTCTCGAGCCCCGCGCGGGGCGGCAAAAATTATTTCAAAACAGAACAAACGCAAAAAATAAAAAATAATAATAATTTAGGCTCTGCAGCCCCCCCGAAATCCCGCACCCGAGAGCCCCGGCCACCACTTTTCCCCCCCAAAAAAATCAGTGGCCGCTTTGGGAGGGATGCGGGTGTGCAGCCTGCATGGCCTCCGGCTGCCAAACCCAGCCGCTGCTTCCCTAGAAACGGGCGTTTTGGGGAGAAAAATAGCTTTTTTTTTTTTTT
>NW_020450296.1:319054-322906 GCF_003343035.1 Apteryx rowi | reverse complement strand
TTTTTTTTTTTAAAAAGAGGGGTCAAGTTTTGGGGTTGCTCGAAACCCAAACAAAGGGGCAGAAGGGAGCGAATCCGCCGGAGACGGGGATCCGTAGGCCAAAGTGGGCACCGGGTTGGTGGCTGCTGCAGGCCACGGTGCTGCCGCTCTTGGCTGCTTCTCCCAGGCGGAATCGGCTCCGAAAAGGGGAAAAAGTCCTCGAGGAACGAGCCGCGCGTTGCGGGATTAATCAGAGCTCCCGAGCGAATTAGGAGCCCAACTCCCTTTTGCAGCCAAAGACACATGCCTTAATTCACCGAGCCTTTTCCCCGCGCGGAACGCCGCCGTACGTGGAGCCCAGCTCCTTGCAAAGCCACGATTCCTCCTCCAAGACCGGAGGCACAAAAGCAAATCCAAAAGCAACTGTAAGAAATTTGGTTTGGGTTTTTTTTTTTTCCCCCCCCTGCTGCTCATCTCTGCAGATCTCCCTGCTATACAGGATCGATAAATAAACCCCCCAAAAAATCAGAGTTGATAAAAGCAGCCGCGTTTCGTGGCCATTTTTGAAGGATCCGGGTGGGGATATAAACTCGCCAGCGTGGGGGTGGAAGGCAGAGAAACTCTCTGCGAATACATTATCCCGTAATTGTAGGGTTTCAAGCACTTTCCGCGGAGCCAGCTGGTGCTCGCTGATGCCAGCGAGAGGTTATTTGGCCTAGACGCCATCCCRGCCGGATCAGCCTGGGAATCCCGAAAACAACCTGCCCCTATGAGCCACCRTGAGAAGTGGAATATTTCGCTCCCCCGCCATCACGGGGCATTGCGAGCTGCGCGACGTGCTCGCGCCGTTCAATACGCGGCATCGCGCGTGCACGCGCCGCCGTTCCCACCAACTCCGCCGCTCTCGGAAATTAAAGCCGGGCCTGATCTGCTTCCTAGGGCGGCTTAGCGCGCCCACTCAGCCGGTTTAGCATAATCCCGTCGGGAAAAAAAAAGGGAAAAAAAAAAAAATCGGTCCCTTGAAAACGCAACTGTTTGCACGGAGCCGCGCGCCCCTCTCGGCCCCCTTGCACAGGCCGCAGGGTCTCAGCGGCGTTTTCGACCTCCATAGGTGCCTCCATAGGTGCCGACGGCTGGAAACGCCTTTGCACAGCGCGCGCCCGACGCCTCCAAGCAAGCCAGAGCTTCCCGCGCCCGGGAACGGCTCAAGGCGCAGCCCCGAAAACCCACCGCCGCTTCCCGGCCTCGAGAGCGCCGGAAAAACCACACGGGCCGGGATGCAAAAGCGCTTGGGAAGAGGAGGAGGGAAAATATATATATATATATATATATATATATATATATACACGATTTCTTTGTGGTTGCACAACGGATGCGCCGCCACGGCTCCGAGAGGAGCCAGGAACGAGCCCGGCGCTGCCGGATCAACAGCCAGGAGGAGCTGGGAAACCAAGGCACCGATCGGCTCCCAACTGGGATCCTCGCAACCTCCCGTGTCCCTGCTGCTTGGAAGTATCCACATCAGCCCGTCCTTTTGTTTGCTGTATTTATAATTAAGGAAAAAAAAAAAAAAAGCAGAAAATTACTTTGATCAGGAATTCTTTCCTCAAACCCAAAAATCCAGAATTTTTTTTAAAGTATTTTTAACAGTTTGGAGCTGAGAATTTATCAATATTATTCATCAAAAAAAGAAATATTTTCCCCTTTCCAAACAAAAAGTTAATTTCTACTGGAAATGTCGGAAAACATGGATATATTTTTACATTTTCCAGTTTTCTGGCCTGCAGCAAGCACCGCTATTGCCTGCTCCCCACGGCCGAGACCCTCAGTTCAAAGAGGGCCGAACTCCCGTGGCCGGAGCAGCCTGGGGATGAGGAGGAGGAGGAGCAGGAGGAGGAGGAGGAGGAGGAAGGCCAGGATGGGAATACCTGAACTTCTGTCATGCAGAAGTTTCCGAGCCCAAGGGAGGCCGGTGCAGCGCCCGCGGACGAGCTATTTGGCCCAGGACCGTCCGTCTGTCCGTCCACCCCTCACCTCCTCTGCAGAGCCATACAGTGACTTATTAACTGTCCACATTCCCCAACCTTTCGCACGTCGGGGATGGGAGAAGTGCAGCACATCGCAGCTAGAAATCCGACTTACAGAAGGGTTTTTTCTTACGCTGCTCTGGCAATGTAAAGCAGCCCAAAATGAGCTGCACTCGCTTCAGGCTCCCCAGTATCATGAGCGGCGCAAAGGGGCTTTGGTTTAAATAACGGATTGATCCGCTGCATTTTCGCACCCCTTGCATAAGCCTTAAGGACAGGAGCCAAAAGACGCTCGATCCCAGAGCCTTTCCTGGAGCATTTCCAAAGTGACCTATTGAACGAAACGATATATTTTCAATAATTGCATTCGTACAGGCTAGTTCTTCTCAATGACCGGCCGAACCACAGAAACCCTAGCATTGCATCTGCTCCTTTTTCCCCCCCCTCCACCGCAACCACAGCGTTTCAAAACATGAAAAAGACGGTGGCGAGCTAATCTCTCCATACAGACCACGGCAGCCTGTCGCCCATTAACGTCTCCAGCAGTTACATAGACGTAAGGGAGAACAGAGCAGTCAAATCACGGTGTCCGAGCAAGCTTAAATGGCCACATGCGAGCTGCAATTGGGATCAACGTCATGCCAATGCGCTGGGCTTTCTTATTACCAGTGTGATCCGGGAGCAAATCGGGGTGAAAAGAGGGGGGGGGGGAAGGAAAAAAAAAAAATCAGCTGTTTGCAAGACCATTACAGTTCATGTCTCCAAAGGCCTTCGAGACCTTCGGCGGTCACTTCGACAACTGGGAACGCTCACCCGCCACCGGAAAAGAAAAAAAAAATCAGATTAAAGCCTTTCTGCCGCGAGGCCGGCGGGGCTGGATCCCCTCTGCCCTGCTGGGGGGGAGCACAAAGGAGCCTCGACCGGCGCCGGGCGCGCGCCGATGCTGAGCTACGCCGGAGGAAGATCCGGGGCTCGGCACGCGCCCCGTTGTCCTCCGTGGCCGGAGGGACGGCGTCCCGGGCGCGGGCTCTGTCGGGTTGCATCCCCCCGCGTTTCGCCCGCATCCCGGCTCCAAAACCCCCCGTTCCTGCCTGCGCCTTTGTTATCCCCCGGCAAGCGACACCATCCTGTCCCAGCCTCCGGGCTGAGCACGATTGGCCACGTCGGAAAGCCAAAAGCTGATCGCGCGGCATCGTTCCCGGCCCCTCATTGGACAAAAGACGCGTTTTTTTTTTCCCCCCCTTGAAGGGAGATCCTGGCCAATGGTGGCTGGCACGTGGCAGCTCACCCATGCTCATCCGAGGATAAAAGCGCCTCGTCCGCCTCGCCCGGGCCAGCAGCCGCCCGGACCGGCTCGCGCGAGGACTCACGGGGTCGCAGCCGGCTCCGGCGGCGACCACCTGCCTCCCGGCTCCGTCTGCCGTGCGGCAAAACCCAGCTGCCACCCAAGGCAACGGGGCTTGACCTCGTCCTGCACTGCGCCGCGCTCTGCAAGATGCTCTGGGTCCCGCCAGGTCCATGCAGGACTTTCCCTTCCCTGCAACGGACCCAGGCTCGGGTGGTTTCCAGCTCTCGGYTGCCCATCGCCAGCCCGGAACGGTGACGCGTTGAGCTATTTTGAGGGAGAACCGGCCAAAAGGCAACAGAGAACAAGGCAGAGAATAAAACCGGAGCTTGCAAGAACTTCCCTAGGTCCCTACTCCGACGGGCTGTACGGCCCAGGCGCTCGGACACAACCGCTGGAACAATAGAAGCACCTAAATGAATCATTGAAGACAGGAGGGAGGTTTTCCTTAAGCTCTCCCCAAGCAGATCATAGTGGGGAGTGAACACAGGCAGTGAATTA
>NW_020450296.1:316013-318939 GCF_003343035.1 Apteryx rowi | reverse complement strand
ATTTCGAGTAATCGTATGAGCAGGACAAATCTTTCACATTGCACCCGCAACTACAGCCTTTTCCTGGCCAAGGTACCAGGGACAGTGTCTTCTGCTCTTTTTAAAGGTCCCGATGAGCTCAGCCAGCGCACGAGCCAAACGAGCGGGTCCAGCAAGGCTCACAAGTCAGTTCTTTTCCTACGTCTCACAGGAGAGGGGTCTCACGGAGTTGCAACGCTAAAAATGCTCCTTTCCAAAATTAGTGCTGTCACCCATACTTGATTTTTTTTATTATGCAATCTTTTTTTTTTTTTTCCCTTGGAATCACCGTTCTGCGATTCTATATAATGCATATCTTAATCCATTACAAGACCTTTTGTGTTCTTCTAAGCATCATCAAGACACCTTTCCCAATAGGCTGCTATATTTTGCAGATGGCATCTAAGTCAACCAGTCTGACCATTAAAAGCGAGCGCGATGCACCCAGTCCACGTCTTTGACCCAAAATTCCCTTCTAAGGTAGAGCAGGCAAAAATCTCAGATTCCATACGGAGGAAGTTGAGAGATAATCCAGCGAAAGGGGTAAGGACCAGCGTGAATTTGCAGTCAGAGGGGATAAATTACACAAAATCAAGCTCCCCAATTAGCCTCATGCAGTTTCATACATAACTTAAGGGTTTTGGGCTTTTTTTTGTAAATCCCCAATCCTGGAATCTTGAATCCATTCAAAGAAATGTTCATAGACAAAGGGTTAAAGAGAAAGAAAGAAGGCAGTTGGATAGAGGTACTAGGAAAGAAAAAAAACAAAGAAAACTGCAAGAAACCATTTTCCAAATCATCATCTCCTTCTTTCTAATCCTGATACTCAAGTTATTTCTGTCTGGGAACAAAATTAAACATATAAGGGAGGAGAGGAAAAAAAAAAAAAGAGAATCCAGTGCTCGTATTTTCGAAACAGCCATTAATAAACATTGCTCTGTTGCTGCTTTATTAAACAGATAATCCAACACAGTAATCTGTATTGATTTATGGATTCCCTGATGCTATACGACTGGTTACGCAATGAAAGTTCATCCTTGATCTGTAGTCTGTGTCCTGTACTTAACTAATTCATAATCTGATTGGAAGTTTTACTTTGTTAATTCAATTATAGTTAACAGCAGAGGAGAGAGCGGCAACATCCTTGTCTTTCTCAAGACAGACGTTTTCTTCACATGCACAGAATCAGTAAACTCTTTCTTAAGAACATAGGAGGCAAATAGGTTCTTAAAAAAAAAAAAAAAAAATCCTACCTCGGGTTTTAATTCCAGTTTCAAAAAGTTGTCTTTTTTTCCCCARTTCTTTTTTTTCCGCCTCTCATTTCCTTTCTCTTCCTTCTTTTCATTTCATTTTTTCTTTTCCTCATCTTCCTTTTGATGAATTTCCTTTCTTCTCCACATCCTCCTCAGGCGTGTAATGGGGTTATTTTTACTTTCGGTTATCTAGCTTTATGAAGAATTGACACCACTCATACAGCTAGATAACCAAAGATAACAACCAACCCCTGAAGTCTACAGCATTAGCAGGAAAAAGMCAACCTCCTTCTTCTCCAGCGGGTTTCGGTGGCACATGTCTTTTAAGGAAGGAATGAGAGAGGAAACGAATAAAGAGAGATGCAAATATTAGCAATGAGATCGGGACTGTCAGCACCCAGTTTCATCAGTGGCCCTGCTCCCGCGACCCAAGGAACCCAGGGCTAAGCTCTCCTGGACGTCAAGGGGACAGGCAGGATCAGGCCCTCGAAAATACAATTTTGAGCAGAATTACAGGATGGCCACACAGGAGCAGTCTATTTTCTGCCGAGTTTAAATTTGTTTCATTTGCAAACCAAATGGTGTTCTGCAGGTGCTGGGAATTAGGCACACATTATTTTTAATAACCCCAAGCTCTATCAAATTAATACATTCAAACCAGTAATAATCAAAGCAAATATAATTTGCACCCGTAACTTCGAATACGCATTAAAGACCAAAAGGACATTTCCCCACCCATAAATACATTTAACGGTCTCTAAACAAAATGCCTGCAAAAAAAAAAAAAAAAGAACCTGTCGGTTAAAATACATAATAACTTGTGATGCTTTGGATTCAGCCAAGATCTGGAGGAACAGAAGCGAAGAATAAACACAGAGGAAATGATGAAAGGAAGGGAAGGGAAGAAAGAAGAAGGAAGGGAGCGACTCCTACCCCCAGCTCAGGACCCGCTGGCCCTGCGCGCGGGGAGCACGCGCCGCGGCAGGGACCCGCATCCCGCCGCCCTTGGGGGGGACCCGCATTCCTCTGTTTTTTGGGGGGG
Source organism: Apteryx rowi (assembly GCF_003343035.1). Classification (NCBI taxonomy): domain Eukaryota; kingdom Metazoa; phylum Chordata; class Aves; order Apterygiformes; family Apterygidae; genus Apteryx; species Apteryx rowi. Next base: position 316,626 of record NW_020450296.1, on the reverse strand, counting down.
GATCTGCATCTCTCCATCCTTGGGGGGACCTGCATCCCTCCTTCCTTGGTGGGTACCTGCATGCCTCTGTCTTTTGGGGGGGGGGGGAGATCTGCATTTCTCCATCCTTGGGAGGACCTGCATCCCTCCGTCCATGGAGGGGACCCGCATCCCTCCGCCCTTCCCTCAGGAAGGACCCGCATCCCTCTTCTTGCTTTACCTGCATCCCTCCTTCCTCCGGGGGACCCGCATCCCTGCGTCCTTCCTTCCTCTGGGGAGGAACCCGCATCCCTCCGTCCTTCCTTCCTTCCTTCCTTTGCGGGGGGCACCCAGCATCGCCCTCCTTCCTTCGGGGGAGCCGCAGCCCTGCGTCCTCCCTTCGCGGGGGAGCCCGCAGCCCTCCGTCCTTGTCTTCCTTCGCGGGGGAGCCCGCATCCCTCCGTCCTTCCTTCGGGAGAGCTGCCTGCCTCCCTCGCTTTCCTTCACCTGCATCCCTCCTTCCTCCGGGGCGGCCGGCCCGGGCACGTCCACGCTGCGCGGAGGCGCAAGGGCAGCGCTGCGCGGCTCCGCTTCCCCCCCTCGCCTCTGCCCGCAGCCCGGGCCGCGGGGAGCCCGGAGCCGGAGCCGGGGCCGG
>NW_020450296.1:310798-315895 GCF_003343035.1 Apteryx rowi | reverse complement strand
CGGCTCGGCTCGGCTCGGCTCCTACCTGCTGCCCGCCGGGGCGCGGGCGCTGCCCGCCGCTGCCCGCAGCCTCTGCGCCGGGGGGAGCCGCGCGCGGCACTTTTCATTCATGCTTTCACACTCCCGGCCCTCGCCGCCGCCGCTCATTGGCTCGGCCCCGCCTGACGTCACCTCCCCTGACTCCCACCCCTCTGCAGCGCCTATCGGTTCATCAATGGGCGGGGGAGGGGCCGGGCGCGGCGCGCACACACGCGCGCGCACACACGCGCCGCCGCCGTCCCCACCGCCACCATCCATCACCACCATCGCCACCACCACCATGACCGCCACCCCCACCACCACCCATCCCCACCACCATACCCATCCCCACCACGATCACCACCACCGCCGTCCATCACCACCACAACCACCACCACCACCGTCTATTACCACCACAACCACCACCACCATCACCACCGCGATCACTACCACCACGACCACCATCCCCACCACCACCCATCGCTCCCATCATCACCACTGCAACCGCCATCATCCCCAACAACCATCACCCCCATCCCCAGCAACCACCGCAACCATCACCACCACTATAACCACCACTGCCACCATCACCCCATCTCCCCGGCCTCCCCATCTCCCCTAGCCTCCTCCGGCCTTCTCCATCTCCCCCTGCCTCCCCAGGGAAGTCCCAGGCTGCCCAGGCTGCAGGAGCGGGCAGGTTGCAGCACACCCGCACGCACCCTCCAATTGCAATTTTCAATAAATCAAAGCCTCCTGCCTCTCCAGGATGGACCCAGCAGCACCAGCGCTGACCCGTTTCAGCACCTTGCACACACACGCACACGCACACACAAACACACTGTGCACATCTGCACAGCGAAACAACGAAAATACTCGGGAAAGCAGCCCGCTCGGAGCCGCCCTTCTGGGCTGGATGCTCTCCCCCACTCCGCTAYGGTGCTGGGGCCTGGCCATGTTGTTCAGACCTCAGATGGAAATCAAATGCTATTTTATTTCTGTAGTTTTAACCCCACGGGCTCGCTATTAATTACCCTTTTATTTTCCCTCTTATAATATAGATAGCATCAAAATTAATAACACATTTTTCCTCAAACAAAAATGAGTTGTTTGGGTGTTTTTTTTTTTCCTTAAAATTCCTCTTTGCCTTAGAAATCTTTGCTGTGTTGGGCGGGATTTTTTTTTTTTCCTAGTGTGAAAACATTCCCGTTTATGGTTGTGTGGGTTTGGGGGTTATTTTTTTTTGCCTCCTCCCCAGAGCCAGCCAGTGGGTCCCCGCAGTGGCCCATCCAGCACATCCTCCCCATCGGAGCCCTCTCTCCCAGTTTCCCACACCGAGAAACGTGGAGTCCACCGGATCGGGCTCCCGTCCAGCCCAGTACCTACGTCCTGGGAATGTGGACTTGCCCGGGAAGCTGGGAAAAAGGGCTGGATCGTGCTAGCAAAATAACACCGACAGGGCGAGCGGGGAGGGGGCGAGGGTCCGGGAAGGGGGGGGACACAGACAACAGGGACCGGCTCGGCCCTGGCACCCCCAAAACGGCCCGGGGGGGGAGGTCCCCGGAGCCCGGCGCTATTATGGGCAACCCCCGGCCCCAACCCTCAGCTCAGCCCCGACGCGGCGGCCCCGCTTCCCCCGGGCTCTGCCGGAGCGGGGCACGGGGCAGCCCGGACCCCCGGCCGCGGCCACCCCCCTTCTCCAGGGCTGTATTTTTCGTGCCCGCCCCGTGGCCTCCTGCCTGTTTTTTTCTGCTGCGTCTCGGGGTTTTTTYTGTTTGATTTTTTTTTTTTCCCCTCCCCACCTTTTCCCTCGCAGTCCTGTGTGGGGATAAAGCCGCGGATTTTGGAACATTTCGGGCGCCCGCGCAGCTTCCCTGCCTGCAAAGGCGGCTCCCAACCCCGCTAAAAAGCCGGGTTTTCTTCCGCCGAGGGGCTCTCGGGCTCGTCCGCCTTTGCAGGGGGTTCACAGCCCGCCGGGAGCTCTCCCAACCCGGGGGGCTCCTCGTCTGCACCCCGGGCCCGGGGCAGCCGCAAGCGCGGAGCAAAATTGCCGTCGTGACCCTCGACGGCAGGGAGCTGGTTCCCGGACGAGCCGGTGCAGGTCCGGGCGGCCGCGGAGGGGGGATCGCCACATCTGTCCCCACACTCTTTGAGGAGAACGGTGGTTTCAGATCCCTTCCCAGAGCCTTTCCCATCCTTCATTAAAACTGGCAGCCCCCCACTCGGTGCTCTCTCCGTGCACGTCCAGGGGGAGAAGGTTTTTCCCAGTGACTCCCCTTCCTCCCCCGGTCCTCACCCTGGCAGGAGCTGCAAGAGGGCTGGATTCCTTCCTTCCTTCCTTCCCTTTTCTAGGGTTTTCCCCTTGACCCACCTTGGCCACGGGCAGCCGCGACGGCACCGCTTTTAAACCTGCTCCCCCGAAAATGAATTTATTTCTCCTCCAGGGAGACTTTCCCCTCCAGGGACAGGGACCCGGGGCGGGCAGGGCGCAGGGTTTGGGGTGAAAGACAGGGCAGAGCGGAGCCAAAGCGGAGCTCGGGTATTGCAAAGCGAGAGCGAAATGCCTGGCGGGGGGGCAAGAGAGTTTGGAAGTAAAGCAAAAACTATACCTGCAGCCGGGGCAGCCGGGTCTGTCCTGCAAGAGAAGAGACGAAACGGCACAGTTAGAAATTTGGCGGCGGGCGGTGCGTGTGCCCGCAGCGGGCGCAAGCCGCACCGCGGCCGCGCAGCTTCGTTTAATCGCTCCCGGCCCTCGCTAAAGCAGCTTTTTTCCAAACACAGCCGCACGCCTTGCTCGCTTCTTATTTCTAAAAAAATCTACATAAAGAACCTAAATTTCTAATATAAGGTCCTTCAAAAATAATAAATAGGGATTTTTTTTAACTGCCAAAAGACGAAATACAATGAATGTCTCTATTTATCCTGAGATGCACTGCAAAGACACGTATGCAGCATTCAAACTTATATTCTCCACGGGATTATCCTGATGACAGTGCATTTTTTATTAACATAGCATTAGACACGTCCCGATCCGTGAAGACTTAGGAAAGGATACGTGTAATTTGCAAAAGATGCTCGGGTGTGTTTTGAGTTTCATTAGCAAATGAAAAGCTGCTATATGGTTAGTTGATTTTCTCTAAAGTCGCTTATGCAAACTGAAGCCAGACAAAACCGCAAACAAATAAAATGATCCGTTGCAGAGATGTAAGTCCCAGGTTCACACGGTTAACGGAAGATTTTACGATTTCCAGCTTTTAATATTGCACGGACATAATTGCATAAGGATAAACTTATTTTGGGGATGTCCAATGCTAAAAAAAGGAACGCATTCAGCTCCAGCAGGACTTGACCCCGCGAGTGCGGAGCGCGTTTCTGGAGCGACGGCGAAATCAACGGACCAACCGATAAAAAATGCTGCCGATTTTATTATTATTATTAATTTCCCCGTGCACAAAACGTTGCAGCACAACTACCTTTCCTTCCCCCTGCCTCTGAGAAAAATTACGGACATACTGCGAGGGTGTGTATTTTTTAGAGAGGGGAAAAATGGTCCCGGAGCTATGGCAAAGCTTTGCAGGAGAAAGCGGGAAGCGCCGGGAACCGCTGCGCCCGTCCCCGGCGGTGCCCGGCGTGTCCAGGCCGGGTTGGCCCCGCTGCAGCCCGCTTTCTCCTGCGAACCTGGCAAACGCGCCTTCTGGGATGGGTTTTTCTGGCAAGAATTGCTGCTAAAAATTGTTTTCGGCTCGTTTCCGTGGCCTGCTTTAAAAGAGCCTCGGCGAACACCACACAAAGCTGGGCCAGGTTTGGATACACAAATTAATAAGCGGGTGTTTTAATTGAATGGAGCAGCTATCTCAGGGCTACACGAAGTCGGCCGCTCACACGCAGTCAGAAGGAGGGAGAATTATAAGAAATGCAACACAACAAGAAGTTTGCGAAGAGGGGGGGAAAAAAAATCCCCTTCCCACCTCTGCTCCTGGGGCCGAAATGCCCGCCTGCTCGCAGAGTGCCGTTTGCAGCCGGGCTTTGCTCTCGCCACGCAAAAGGAGGTGCAATCAGTGCAGAAACCCGGCGCCGATGCCCGGCACTGGAGCCTATTGTAACTCGGATTTAATTTTCTTTCAGACACATCCATCAGGATTTGCTTATTCGATAACGAGCTACGGATACGGCTGTCCCCGCGCTCCGTTGTGCTCATCACCTTCCCCCAAATTCCTCCTAGGCGCAGCCCGAGATGGGAAGCGATGGCAGAGCCTGGAAAGCGGGAATTTCCGAAAAAGCCCCCCCACACACCTCCGCCTTTGCGAGAGGCAGCCAAGGCACCCGGTGGGTCCCGCAAGGCCCTTGAGCGAGCAGTGCACGCGTATCCTTGCGCACATCCATGCAACATGCATGTGCGCACCGCCAGCCCGGGCACTGCCCGCCCCCCCCCCCCCGCAGCACCCCCGGCCCCCGCCGGCCGGGAGGCTTTGGGGGAGCAGCTCTGGGCGCGGGGGGCCGCTCCGCACCCGCGCACCGCCAGCGGCCCCTCGGGCACAGCACAAAGCCCCTTCTCCAGCCCCACTCTCCACTCCAGCCCCGTGCCGCGGTTCCCGGGCGCTGTTTGCGCTCGGCGGGGTGGGCTTTGGAAACGGAGGGCAACAATGAACCCATATATTCGCGGAGGAAGGAGGGAGAATTGCCGTTTTCCGCGAGGCCTGTCCTTGAGGAAGCCCATCGCTTCACCCGCCTGCGCGGCCCCGAGCCGGCGGCGCGGCGCTTTCGGCGGAGGCCCCGAGGCTCAGCCCGGTGCTCGGGGCGGCCGGGGCGCAGGACGGGTTCGGGGTAGGATGCTGCGGCTCCCGCAGCCCAGCGCCATCCCGCCGGCAGCGCGCAGCGCCCGCGGAAGCCCCGGCGCCGGCCTCCCGGTTTCGCCTCGCCCCCGGCCACCCGGGGCCCCGGCGGAGGAGAGGGGACGGGGGGAGACGCGCTCCTACACCTACCGAGCAGTGCCGTTAAATCTATATTCTAGCCGGCCGCAGCTGCAGAGCAGGGAGGCGGCGGCCGCGCCGGAGGAGCGAGGCCGAGCAGCAGGCGGCGGCG
>NW_020450296.1:309134-310508 GCF_003343035.1 Apteryx rowi | reverse complement strand
GATTCAGCCCGGAGAGAGAGAGAAGGGAGAGAGAGAAAAAGGAGAGAGAGAGAGATGAGAGAGAGAAAGGAGAGAGAGAGGGAGAAAGAACGGGAGAGAGCAGAAAAGAGAAAGAGAGAATGGAGAAGGGAGAAAGAGAGAGAGGGCAGGGAGAAAGAGAGAAAGAGAGAACGTAGAAAGAACGGAGAAAGAGAGAGGGGGAGAAGGGAGAAAGAGAGAGAGGGAGAAGGGAGGGAGAGAGAATGGAGAAAGAGAGAAAGAGAGAATGGGGAAAGAAAGAGAGAATGGGGAAAGAGAGAGAGGGAGAATGGAGAGAGAGAGGAAGAACGGAGAAAGAGAGAATGGAGAAGGGAGGGAGAGGGAGAGTGCAGGGAGAAAGAGAGAGGGAGGGAGAGAAGGGAGAAAGAGAGAGGGAGAAAAGGTGAAAGGAAAAAGAAAGGAAGAAGAAAGACTCCTTTCCCCGAGGCCGCAAACCCCGCTCCGCGCCCGCAGCCCCCCGCGCCAGGGCCGGGTGGGCGAGGGGTCCCCCGGGGCCGGGCCGAGGCGCCCCCGCGTCACCCCGACGGGCGGGCGCGGCTCGGGGGGGCCGGGCCGGGGGCTGCCCCGGGGGGAGGAAGGGGGGGGGAGACTCAGCACCCCCGTCCCAGGGGCTGCTGCAGGCCGGCATCCGTCTGGGTCACCCTCGGGATCGTGGAAATGCGGCGCTCAATTGTGGCGGGCGGGCAGCCCCGGGGGGGCCGGGCCGGCGGGGAAGGGGCGAGCATTTCCATAAGAATCACGGCCCGGCAAGTTGCTTTGAATGAAGGGAACACTGGAGGGAAAGTCTAGACGGGGAGGGGGAGGGGGCCGCGCTCGGCCCTTCCCAAACTTTCCTAGCCCCAAACCTCGGCCGAGGCGAGCGGCGAGCCCCGGCGGGGGGGGGGTTGTGCGGAGCCCCCCGGGCCGGGGCCGGCACCTTGCGCCCGAGCCCGGAGCCTCCCCTCGGGGACAGCCCCCAGGCCGTGCCCCCCCCGGCCCTGGGCACGGTGGTCGGGGGGGGAGCTGGTGGCCGCCGCGGTGCCCCCGGCCTTGCTGCAGCCCCTCACCGCCGCCCCAGCCCGGCGCATCCTCCCGGCCCGGCCCTGCGGCGCTTCTGCTCCCAGCCCCTAATAAAGACGCTTTGAGAGACAAATTCCTCCAGCTCTCCCCTCCCTCCGCCGGCTTCCCCCCCCCCCTCTATTTTTTTATTATTATTTTCTCACCAAGTCCAATAAATTGAGCGGCTTGTCTGGCCTCAGACGTGTTCAGCAACCCAAGCCCCGAGGCTTTTGTTCCGCCAAATCTCACATTGTTTGTCCGGCTCTGGGACCGGGCGAGCGCGGCGCGCACACGCAC
>NW_020450296.1:284739-308950 GCF_003343035.1 Apteryx rowi | reverse complement strand
TTCCCCGGGTTTGTCCCCGTTCCTCCCCCGGGGGGCGGCGAGGCCCGCGGGCCCGGCGTGGGAGCGGGGGGCGGACAGGACCTCGCCTCTGCCCCCGTCCCCCCCCCGCGAGTGGCGGCGCCCGTGGGCTGGCTGCTCCTCGGGCTGCAGGTCCTGCCTGCGCTGCGCTGCCCGGCTTGGCTTGGCTGCTCTGTCCTCCCTCCCTCCCTCCCTGCCTGCTCTGCCCTCGCTGCCCTCTCTGCCCCCCTGCCTGCACTGCCCTGCCCTCTCTGCCCCCCGCCTGCGCTGCCCTCCTCTGCCCTCCCTGCCTACGCTGCCCTGCCTGCACTGCCCTGCCCTCCCTGTCTGCACTGCCCTGCCCTGCTCTCCTTGCCTACCTGCCTGCGCTGCCCTCCCTGCCTGCACTGCCCTACTCTCCCTGCCCTGTGTTTGCCTTGCCTGCCTGCCCTGCCCTCCCTGCCTGTCTACCTGCCTGTCCTGCTCTCCCTGCCCGCCCTGCCCTCCCTCGCTGCCTACCCTGCTCTCCCTGCCTTGACTGCCCGCCTGCCTGCCCTCTCTGACCACCAACCTGCACTGCCTGCCTTGCAAACCTGCCTCCCCTGCCCTCACCTTCCTGCCCTGCCCGCCCCCCCGCCCTGCCCTCACCTGCCCGCCGCGGCCCGAGCGCGGCTCGGCGGCTCCGCAGCCCTCGGCGGCGGCGCGGGTGGTGGCGGAGCGCCCGGGGCCGGGGCCGCCGCGCCGCGGAGGGGGCGCCGCGCCGGGCGAAAGGATATATACGAGCGGCCGAGGAGCCTCCACGTAGCCTATACGTAAAGTATACGTATTATACTTAAAAAAGTTGCGATGCAAATGCGGGGACCGCTCCATCGCAAGGGGGTTTCGCAAAGGGAGGAGGAGGGGGGGGGAGCTGCGAGGGGGAGGGGAGCAGCAATATTTCAAAGCTTCCTTAACCTATGTATTTCTAGAAATCGATCAGCAAAGCACAGCAGCCTGGCAATTAGGCGCTCATTACCATATATGCAAATATGGCAACCCATGTCCCCAGCCGCGGAGGCTGAGATGTGCAGAGCGTTTCTTAGCCAGGCGATGAAATTACAACCCGGTTCTTCACTTTAAAATTGGGGGGAGCCRGGAAAAAGGGGGGAGAATAAATGGGGAGGAAAAAAAATAACGTATCTAGAGGCATTTGGGTGGTTTAAAAGGAAGCCGCTAAACGCGGAGCTGGCGGCTGTGGGAAGCCGGCGGGGCTGCGGGTGCACAAAGAGCTCGCTGCAGTCCGCCGAGGATGTGCAGCCGCGCTCGTCTGGGCCACTCGAGGATGCTTTGAATCATGTCTCTAATTAGGCAAAAGTCAACGTGTGCAACACGGTCCAGGACACGCTTCTCTGCTTACGAGCGGGCGTGCGCGGCGGCAGCGACCAAAAATGAAATGTTGCTTCAATATCTCGCAGCCCCGAGCAGAGGCAGTGCCCTCAGCCATGTCGGATCTGCAGGTTGGACACTGAAAAATAGCTGTTAATTAGGAAAAAATGCCGCGTACCAGGTATCAGGACTGGCTGGGGGAACCAAAGGGCTCCCAGCCCTCATCCTGGCAACAAAAGCCTGGGCGCACCGCTCCGGCTGCGAGGGCACCTTCAGGTGTAGGAGCTGGCCGTGCTCACACTATGTAGAGAATATTTGAAAGGTAATTGCTGACTTTCGAGATTTTTTTTTTAAACCAATAAACCCGTAATTTCCAGGCGCGCACGCTCCATCGTGTGTGCCCTTGTTACGATCAAGAGTTACCTGCAATTTTATAAGCGTTGTCGTTTTTGCTTAATAAGCACAGATTAGGAGCAAAGTCCCCCTGGCATTTATTGAATACTGATCAAAGTTGGGGGTGTAACTACAGAAGCAATACAGGGGAGCGGATTTCCTCTTAACCGTCCATCAGAGGGAAGTGTGGGTGACATTGCCAGCTTCTCCGACTACGGCATTTTATGAAGTTATAATCGGCTTTATGCTCCCCCCCTCCCTCTATTTGGGAAACGACTTTGTTTTCCTCCTTCCACAAACCTTAATTACAGCCTTTAAAATAAGAACAATGCACACGTCAAGTTAGACTCAAATTTTCTTCCCTACTTTGGATTTTTTTTTGTTTTGTTTTTTTGCAGCGAATGAATAAAATCTGTTCTATTTTACCAGCTAACCAAACCTTAAAATAACCATAATGAAATGAAATCAGGAATCGATTCTTTCCTCTAAGCAATTTTCTTTTTTGACTGGTTTAAATTAAAAAAAAAAATAAATAAATAAAGGCGAAGTGAGCAAAAAAATGTCCCGAGGGCTCTAACAAGGTGGCAGCGAGCCCCAARCCCTCACCGCGGCACCAGCCTCACCCCGAAACGGCACGGCGCGCTTGCAACACGGCTAAATTTCATGCAAGTGCAATCAACACGGTGCTCTGGAGCCCGAATTACATTTCTGCTCTTTGTGATGCCCGTTCGCACACTTCCCCCTGTCCTCGCCCGTGCCAGCTGCAGGCAAGCGAAACAGACGTGGAAAAAAAAAAAAGGTAATTGCAGGGGTTTGTTTATTTTTTTCTTTTTAATTGGGAAAAGCCCTTTCAGTGGTTGAATTTTGCAGTCTGCATCCGAGACAGTTTCCCCAGCCCTGGTCAGGCAGGTCGCTGCTCTCTGCATTCCGGTAGGTAGTTTTCTCTGCCCCGTCCCTCCTCAATTCCTGAGCTGCAGGGATTTATTTTGTCCTTCATTTATTTATTGTGAATGGCCAGAAACAGAAAATAGTCTGTATGGCTACAGGCTGAAGGACCCTTCTTCACCCTGAGCATTTCAGTTCCTTCTTATTTTATATCTTGATACGGTAATTATTTATATTTTGGGAGTAAATGCGCTAGTTTCTGTAAATCTCCCGTGGTTTCCGAAATGCAGAGACTACCGTTTGAAAAGGAAAAAAACATCCCTTTCGGCTCCCCGTCTCTTGGCAAATTCGCAGTTACCGACGACCAAGGAGATGAAGCATTTTCCCTGCAAAAATACCCACTCCAGATATGAGAGGTTCTGGCATCACTTGACTACCCGCGAGTGAGGAAGGCAGCTTTGCTCGCCAGATTATGCTGAAGAAGTGGATTTATTTATTTTTTCCTTACCCCAAAGTAGCAATTAAAGAAAGTGGCGACTTTTGCCTTCAGATGAGGCTCATCTGTTGTCAGTCCGCTCGGTGAGACGGAGGTGATGTGTGCCCAGACCCACCGCACCTTCATTTTTTTTTGGCTCACAAAGCTCTGCTTTATTTTCTCTCGTACTGCACTTAAAAGAGCAGGGGCTGGGGAGGGGGGAAGAGAGAAATAAACTCATCCAAGGTTTTCGAAATCACATCTCGGAGCACACGCTGCGCAGTGCTGGCTCCTCCAGTCGAACGCGCGCAGCCTTTGCCTAGAGCCGAGGAGTTTTGTACCGCTCTCATCATCTCACATTTATTTTTTTCCAAAGCGTTAGTCATTTGCCGGGTAGCCAGTGAAAGGGGGTTATTTAAGGAAAACAGGCGTTTTAAACTTTTTTTTTTTAAAGCGAGTTGATGAAGGGAGGCGAATTCAGGGCTGCGGGAGGGGTTAATCTCCGACGACAAGAGGTGGATTTTCACCTCGGAAAACAGAGCGGGATTTTCTGCGGGTTGTGTCCCGGGGGAGGCAGGCAGGGGACGTGCACAGGGTCGTCGTCGTCGTCCCCCGCGGTATTTGCGCGCGCCGCGGAAACGCCACCCGCGCACGGAGCCGCGCAGCCCCCCGCGCGCATCCCGCGGCGAGCCCGCACCCGCGGAGCCGGCGGCGCCGCTGCAGAGACACCGCCCGACACGGATTAAAAAAAATATATATACTTTTTTTCAAAAATGCGAAAAAGGCGCCCCCGTCGCCCCGCAGCGCTGCGGAGCCGCGCAGGCAGCGCGGGTCCCCGCGGGTTTTATTTCCACGGGGCTCTGCGAGGTGCCGAGCGGCTGCGGGGCTCCGGCAGCCCCCGGCCCCGGCCAGACCCGGCAGGGCCACGCACGACGGGGAGCCGCAAAGGGGGCGAGGGCTGATTCCCCCGGGCTGTGCATATGCCCTATACGTGCATGCCCTATATGTAAGTGGAGGGTGCAGCACATATGCATGCAGCGTGTGCATTCAACACAAGCGTGCATGCAACGTGTGTGCGCATGCAGCGTGTGCACGCCATGCACGTGGACATGCAGTGTGCACGCAGYGCGTGCAATGTGTGTGCATGCTGTGTGTGCACACAGTTTGAATTACATACAGCTGCATATGTCCACACACCGGCACCATCCACCTACGGAGCCCAAGCACATGCAGGAAGCCGGGAGACAAATGCTCTCAGGGCACCTCTGCGGCCCTGCACACGTGGATTGCAAAATACGCACCGCTCTCCCCACACCTCCCCGTCATTAAAGGAAAAAGGCGATCTTTTTGCTCGCTAACAGGTGCTGGACATCACTGAGCACCACGGATTGCACCAGGCTGCAACCAYGGGCACATGGATCCTGCAAGGCCCCAGAGCAGAACGAGCCCGCGTGTTCCCTGGCAGGATTTTTAAGGGAAATCCCCCTCTTTCTGCCTGCTGGATCAGAGAGGCTCCATTTGGGAGATGTTTGAGCTCTGTAAGAAATGCCACAGATGGTTCAAAGAAGGTTTTTTGGCTTTTTAAGTATTTGCACCAAGACGTGCACAAACACGTGTGATCCTAGACAGACCACATGTGCTTATTTATCTATAAACTATAACCATGCAACATCTACTGCCTCTGAAAGCATATATTGCTGGTACTGTGTGACATTCATATACAGGTTTTGCTTGAAATTCTCCTCATGGTCCCAGTCTTGCAAAAATTTGGGCATTGGTGTCTGGTCAGGCTAATGGCTGGTAGATTTTTGCAGGGGACTGGACCCGGCTGGTTTTTAAACAAATGTCTTTGTCTCAGTGCTAAAAAAATACCCACCCCSTGTACTGCACCTTTCTGCAAACAACTGCATTCAGCGGGCATTTTTGCTCCTATCATCTGGGCCGCTCAGTGTCACCATATAAAAATCTCCCCAGACAAAGAAAATTGCAACAAAAGATGCGTTTTAAAGGAAGCAGTTGTGCTCTAAAAGACAGCAGCAGTGAAACTCCCGGAGCCATCCCCAGGGCCGTGCCAGCCACCGCCACTGTCGGCCCCAGCGTCCCGGCGCTCCTGCCCATCCGGAGCCCTCGGCCCCAGCCGCCTTCCCCGGGTATCTGCACGCTCTGCTCCTTCCTACCAAGCAATGCCGGATTTCTTATCCCAGACTGAGATTTTAATAGTTCACCCCAAAGACCAAGCCACAGCTTGATGCCTTCAAAAGCGCCCACACAACCTGGGAGTTTCACAAGAGCCCGACAACAAGCAAATTCATTTATATYGGGTAATCCCGGCCCGAGATGTGATGTTATCCTAATTCCCACTTTCAAACTCACCAGCTCACCCCCAAACCGGTAATAAATAAATAAAWAATAATAATAATAATAAAACCTAAAAACCACTCCCTTTTTCCATACCGAAAGAGGAACCTCTGTTTTGTCTCAGCAAAATTGGGTAAAGCGTCCCCCCGGCACCTATCCCAGCTCACGCAGCTGCCCAAAGCCCTCGGGTCAGCAGGTGCCTTTTCTTCTGCTTCAAAGGGCTTTGGATGGGAGCTGGACAGCTCTTTTGGAGACCGGCATTTGTTCGTAAGAGATGCCTGGCACGAACGCGGCCTGATTACAGCCCTGCTCGTTAAAAAAACCTTCTCTAGGTATTGAAGGGGATAACAAGGATATTTAAACATTCCCAGCGTGCACCTTTAAGCGGCGGAAAATAAGGGAAATTGCTATCGTTTAATTCAGTATTGCTCCTTTTGAACTCCCACTGGCTTTGCCTGCAATTGTTCCCTTCGCCGGAGCTGTGAGCGGAGTCTGGATTACGGAGGCGCCGGGGCCGCGGGGCCGGAGGGCGAGCGTAGCAGGACCGGCTTCCCCGCACGGAGAAGGGCTGGCGGGGCCAGCTTGCAGCCGGGTTTTTAAAGGTTTCCTTCAAAAGCCCAGAGCCAGGCCTGGGTTTGGGGCCCGTGGACCCAACTGGTAATTCCTCTTGCGTTTTGTGCACGAGGGTGGAACAGCAATTCTTTTTTGCCTGTATCTCTGAGGAAACCGTTCCAAAGCAACGGCAAAATCCRCAGCTGGTGTTCGTGGATGAGACGCTCAGCCATGTTCTGGCAGAAAAAAAGAAAAAACTGGGGGGGAAAAAAAAAAAATAAAGATCTAATTTTAGATGTTCTGCAATGCCTACAACAAGTGACACACATGCATCCCGCGAGCTGCGTGGCGCGAGCGCGTGGTGCCTATTTTCAGCCCGGCGCGAGGAGAGCGAGCGAGAGCTCGGCGCCGCGGCGGACCCRGCGGCGCTGTCCCCRGGCGAACCCYGGTCCCCGCGCGCCCCTCCGCCGCKCCCGGCTTCCCCCTTTCTCCTACAAATATCTTCCTTTGGGGAATCTTTCGGCTGGGGAAGGCTCGTTCCTTCATATTTGCCGAGAGTTGCAACACCCCCGCGTGCAAGGCGGCTGGCTGGTTCAGGGGGCTCGAGGAAATCCGCTTTCCAACCTCCCGCCCCCTTTTTCCCCTCTGGAAAACCGGGGTTACTTTCTCTGCAGCCCTGGTGACAGACTCGCGGGGGTCCCGGGCGGAGGACAAGGCCATTCTCTGCTTATTTTGGGTGACCTGATCGCGGTTTTGCTTAGCCGAGAAGCCCCGGCACGGCCCGAGCTCCCGGGGGGAAACGCTCGGCCCGCCTGTGCCCCAAAAAGCAGCTTTTTGCAATGTATTTGGAGACCGAGCGATGAAAGACGCGAGCCAGGCAACAGCAACCCGCTCTTTCATAGCAACTTAATTATTTTCCAAGTCTTTCGCCCTCCAGACTTGCGTTATCCGAGTCTGGTTTCAGCGAGCCGGCACTGCCGTGCCGGTACCTCCCGAACCGGCCCCATGAACCCCCTGCTCCCTCCCCAGCCCCAGCTCCCACCACGAGCTTTCCTGCCAACCCTAGAGGTTTTGGACAGAGGCCCAGATCCGGACAGTTCCTTATTTTCCTCCTTTTACGCCCAAAGGGCAACGCGGGGAYGGCGGCAGCCCCCTGAAAGGGGGAATCGCCCGCCGAGGCAGGACAAAGCGCCTCAAAGGCCTCCCCAGGCTACGGCCTCCTGTTATCCCCTAACCTTAGGGGAGGGCGAGGGTCTCGGCTTACCCGGCCTCGCATTAAAAAAAAAAGTCTCCTCCATTCTAGCAAATAACCTTTATGTCCAGGGACTAGCAAAGTTTGCTTTCTCCCTCCAGGGTTAGTCGCAGCGGGAGCGAAAGAGAAAGCCAGCGCTTGTAGGAGGTTCCCTCGGCATAATAACCTCAGAGGAGTTTAGGTCTAAAGACTAAAAGGCTCTATTTACTTTCACTGACAAGGAACAATCTAAGCAGATGTCCTTTGATGGGATTAGTTATTAATCCTTGAATCATGGGTAAATGGGAAAATGATCCATTATTTTTCCGCAAAATCCTTCACTGCTTTAGACGCTGAGGATGGGGTGGAGGATTGTTAACAGAAAGGTCCTGACCTGTCTGTTTTTGCCGTTTGAGAATGTATTTTTACAGTTTGTGCCGTGGAGCGTGACTCTGAAATAAAAAGAAAAAAGCCAAAGAGGTTTCTGCTTCCACTAAAGACGGGGAACAATACGCTGCGTCAGACAGTTATCAATGTACAGACCCAAGCACTCCTTAAATAATAATGACGACGATAATAATAATAATAATAATAATACTTCTCTCCCCCCCCCCAGGTATATTCTGTGCTATTTTCTGAACAGCTTTGGCAACTCTGCCTAAATGTTTAGATCTTTCAGACGCCTCTGCGTCACGTTAGCGGCAAAACACAAGACGAGCGCCGCGCCGCGATATCTCCCCGGCAGGTGTGGCTTTGTGCCGGCTGCGTATTGCAAGTGCTATTTTATAAATAGCGCGTGTAGGTGGGTGAAACGCGCTCCTGAAGAGGGAGGTATGCAAGGAGGTGGGGAGGCACATTGCGTTGTCTCCCGGGCCCGGTTCCCGCCCGGAATAAAGCTGCGCGAGCCCCTTCTCGAGTGGACAAAACCCCTTTGCATGACTGCAGCCGTGCAAGAACTTCCCAAGGGGTAGGTGTGGATTATATCTTCACCCGAGGCTGCTTGCAGGGAGAGAAAATAAGGAGCTCTGCGAGCGACGCTTGCTCACGCATGGGTCATCGCATCCCTTTTCGGCAGCCCTTTGCCCCTGGAAACGCTCTCAACTAGCGGGAGAGAAGAACCCAAAGTTGTGCAAAGTTGAACTTGCAGACTCCAAAGTAACTGGCAGTTTTTACCCATCTCTTGGTGCTGCGGCCACAACTCAACTTACTGGGATGAATATTAATAGCCCTGAGACAGCCTCACACCCCAGAACTYGGCACTCGGCTCTCACATGTAGCGCAAGCAGAAATAGCTTCCCAATGAATAATTTACTCTGCTTTCTTTTGATTTGCGGTCTGATTGTACACAGCAGTGCAGGCTCCGAGGGGGAAAAAAACATGTTCTGATTAAAGATTTATACTGGGCATATAATTCTGTTGCTGTTGTTTAAATCTACTTCAAAGTTTGAGTAGGGTGGTCTGTAAAATAAACCGTCAGGGAGCGGCGGGGAACTTGCAGAGGGTTGCGGCGGGCGCAGGCACCCGGGCGCGCGTGCCCGGTGGCGGCGCACACGCGAGCGCTAAGGCAAGCGGGTTTATCCCGGCTGCAGGCGTGCAATTACGGGTGCACGCTCAAATCCACCCGCATCTGCGTAAGCACCTGAATTTGCCTGGACTTGAGTGCATATGGATATTTGTGGCATGGGCACTTGTGTCCATTTATGCAAGGATACCTGTGTACCCACAGGGCCTCACAAATCAAAGTACAGGGAGTCTTATGCTGTCCCACACTACCTTTGCACAGGCTTTCCGGAAAGAAGTCTTCCTGGACACCCTCCTAGTATCAAATAAAGCTAAACCAGGGGATTTGAACACCTTCTGTGTTACCTTACCCCTAGTTACCTCCCCTGAGCTAAGGCCGAGCCTCTAAATGAATAAATAAATAAATAAATAAATCAGGGAATGACAATATAAAGTTGTGCTTTATACTCAGAGAATAACTTCTGGCTGCCAGGAGCGATTATGTCCCAGGGGAAACTGAGGCCTGAAGCTGGAAGCTGGTTTAACCAAGGGTCACTTTGGCACACACAGAAGAACCAGACATAAAGATTGCAGCCTCCTTGCTTACTGCAACTTGGAAATACATAGGAGAGCAAAACCCCCAAATCCTTCTCAGGCCACGGGTTGAACGATTCAGAGCAAACGATTTTCTCTCCCTTTCGTCTGTCCTCCTTTGGCCGCCTTGTTCCTGGAGGGCAGAGGCGCTTCTTGGCGCATGCCTGTGCAGAACGCACCTCTAGCGCAGAAGGGAGCTGTAATACAGATACGATTATCACTATTTTTGAAAGTGCCTTTTGATAAACCCTCGTTATTTACGTCTTCAGCTTCCACTGGCTCCAGAAGAGCAAACGCTTTGTGCGGCGGGGACCGGCTCCCGCAGCACAGAGCCCGGTTCCTCTAAGAAAGCAATTTTGATGAAACAGCGCTTTCCAACAAAACTGTTTTGTTGGAAATTTTGGGGCCAGCCGCCTGCATTCAATTGCCTGAGCGTGCCATTAGCAAAACAGCAATAGGGCCCTCCTGCCCCGGAAGCAGAACGCCGCTCCAAGCTGGTGCAGAAGAGCTGCAAACCCCCTCATTAATCTGAGCGACCTTTCCGGGGTGGGCGAGCGCTCGTCTCTGGGAACGCTGCACACCCCCTGACAGCTCCAAATCTGTCTTCACAAGTCCAAACGGATTGAAAGACATACGAGGTCCAGGTCCTCTCCTCATCTACATGGACTGCAAATCCCGCAGGCTTCCCATATGTATTGATGCTAACACTCTCTGGGTCAGCAGAGCGATGTCAGCTTGCACCAGATGAAGATCTGTTCCCGTATTTTTATTTCTTCTCAAGGAATTCAAATCAGCCTCAAGAGCTCATCAGGGCCCAGTCTTCGCTGGAGGCAAACATGACCTAGCTCCTGCTCTGCAGCGGGGAGGCAGCACATGCCAGCAGCACGGAGCCATCCGGAACGAGGGAAATAGCCGGGTTGGGACAATTTCCCCGAGCGAGCCAGGTCAGAGCAGAGCCAACATGTTGCCTGAAAGAGGGGCACCCCCTGTCCACCACCCCCCCCCTCCCAAGCCCCTCGCTTCCAGCGGCAGTGCACCGCCGCCGCGCCGGGATGCGCTGAGTGACAGCTGTCAATCACCGCCCGCCGGCCGCGCCTCGCTGCGCTGCGCTTTGCCGCCACCTCGCGGCCGCGCCGGGGCGCAGCAGCCGCGCTGGGAAAAAAGCGATTTTCGGTGAAAGCAAGAAATGTGTCGTCAAGGGGGGGGGGGGGGGGGCCGGGGGGGGGGGGGGCTCCCCTTTGGGGGCCAAACGCGGGCCCCCCGCCCTCCCGCCCCCGGCCCCCCCCCCCCCCGGCGGGCACCCAAGCGAAGCCCCGAGATGGGGGCAACCCTGCACCCCCGTTTGCTACACGCACCCACTCACGCGGGTTCCCCCGTTTGGGGCGGTTTCTGCATTTCGGGGCGTCCAGCTTTAAAATCTGGAGGTTGCTAGTGCTGCTGGCGAGCGACAGCCTCTTGCAAACACACGAGGCTGGGCAAAGTCTGGCCCGAAAGGGCCCCAAATCTGAGCGTGCAGCAGGGACCCCAAACCCGAGGCACCCCGGGGATGACACCTACCTGGCACCCTTGCCRGAAGCCACGCAGAAATCCCATCTCCGCAGGGAGGGAGGCTCTTCCCTTTCTAATTCCAGGCCCATGTGGCTCTCGTTAGGGGAAACGGGAGCCCCGGAGGCACCGGGCACCGCGAGGGGTTCGGACCCGGTGGAGCAGCTGGGTGCCCTGCATCGGCCGGCAGCACCTTTTTTTAGGAGCAAGACCCCCACAGGCACCTTCCCCCTACCCACCGCCACGCCAAGAGGATGAGGAGGGAGAGGAAGAACTAGCCAGAGGCACAGAAAATTATCAGAAACGTGTATTTTTTTTCCTTTTTAATAGTAAACCTCTTTACAACAAATATAGCGAAAGAGTTTCCAAACAAAACTCATAAGAATTTTTCATGGTAATTATTATTATTTTTTATCTCCTTTTTTGGATTGTTTTTTCTTATTGTGGAATATACAATAACGCATCACCATACAGCACAGGAAAAAAAAAGGAAAAAAAAGGAAAATGGGAAAAACGAACTGGACGTCTCAACCACGTGCTGCAGTTCCTGGGAAGGAGCCACTGATTGTCAAGGGGGCAGGATGGGGGCTGGAACGTGCCGACATTCCCAGGGCTCGGGAGGTTTTCCAAGCAGGCCRGACCCCGAGGGTCCAAATACTCCAAGGTCGGGACCGAGTCAAAGATCCTGGGTGCATTTGCAAGCGCTCAGCATCGCTGCTCCCTCCCCTTTCCCTGCTGCCTGGCTTTCGCTGCTTAACCCCGACCCGCGGACCCAGGTAGCAAAAAGGGGGGGCGACAGCCCGGAGCAAAGGACCCTCTTTTCCCCCCCTTCCCCATCCCGGGATCCCTCCCGCAGGGCGAGCGGGATCTTCGCCGGGCTGCACCCACGAGCGCAGGATCCCTCGACTCACACACGCACACACACACACACACACACACAGGTGGAGAAGCATCGGGGGGAAAAAACAGGTTAAAAATATATATAATATATAGATAGATAGATACACAGTTTATCTTTTTTAATTTTTTTTAAATTGCTTCTCAAAACAATAAATAAAACTACCAAGGGGGAAGTGCACATTTCTTTCTTTTATTTTTTTGTTTCTACCTGTGCAGCATCCTGGGGGGGGGAGGAAAAGAGCCGCCTGCGACAACCCAGACGGGCCGAGTCGGGCAGGAAACTGGACTAACCGTAATATATATAAGTCGGGGAGGGTTATTTCTTTATCACCCTTTTATTTTTTAAGTGCATCACTTAAAGGGTCTACTCTATTTTACAAAGATTGCTGCGGATGCCCCAAAACGCGCCAACATCCATCTGTTTTATTGGAGTTACGGGGGGGGGGGCAGGGAATTCGGCTGCCCGGTTTCCCAAGCCGAGTGCACTTCACCCGGCTGAAGGAGAACGAACGTTAAAAAAAGGCATCGCTCCTGGGGGAAAAAAATGGCAATTTGTGCAAACCGGCTGCTGCCCGGGGGGGATTTTGGGGGGGGGGGGTCGCTGAAAACTGCCCTTTTGCTCAGGCCAAACTCTCCGCCCTGGCCAGGACCTGGAGGGATTCGGGGCAAATCCGAGGGGGGATGTGGAGACACGGGAAGAGCCGAGAGGGAAAAACCCAAGAAACAGCTGTACAGTTCCGGCCATGTTCAAAGTCGGTATTATTACAATATACTCTGACAAAAATATAATCTCATTTCATATSAATACAAYGAAAAAAAAAAACCCAAAAAAACAGTTTTTTGCCGTACTGTTGCCATCGCTAACATAGTGAAACTCGCTATTTACAATTACAGTAGCCAGGTAAAATACCGCAAGTGAGAGATCAGATAGAGAAGAAGGGGCAAGAGGGACAGACGGGATTTCCAGAGAAAAAAGGGAAAAAAGGGGGAAAGGSCCTCTTGCATCCCGAGCATGGCTTCCGGCTGCGGACAGAAGGGCGCCGGAGGTAGCGGAAACATAATACTCGTTTTATGGGTTGAGATTTTTGCAGCGAAGGGAAGAAAAATGAAATGGGGGGGGGAGAAGAAAGAAAAAGGGGGTAAAAATGGGGAAGACGATCGAAGCCGGAAGGGATCAAGGGGCGGGATACGCCACCRGGATGTCGCGGGAAAGAGCCGGCGGGAAAGTTGCCTGAAAGCCCGTCCYGGGTTCAGTTTCCTCCGTCGCTGCCCGCCCAGGTAGCAGCAGTTTGCAGCGTTTTTTTTTCCCCCCAGAGCTGGTGCAAAGATTTCCAATTCCCGCTGATGTTTCTTTCTTTCCTTTTTTTTTTTTTTTAGGAATTCTTTCACCAAAGCAATGCAAAAAAAAAAAGAAAAAAGCAGGGGGGATTTTCAAGCAAAATGTGGATTTTTGCAAATCCCTTTTTTGCAAATCCCTTTTTTTTCCCCCCGCTTAGTTGAGAATTTTAACGGCGGGGGGGGGAAGGAATGCCAAAAAGGGGAAAATAACGTTCGCTTTCTCCTCGCCCCCCCCCGCTTTTTTATTTTTTATTTTTTCCAACCAGCTCCAGTTTTAACGTTTCAATCTGCCCTCGCGCCGCTCCGCGCGTTCGGTCCCATTGCCGGCTGCTTTTGCGCACTCGCCCCTCGGCGTTTTGCAAACGCCGTTTTGAAAAACCCCAATTTCGCTCTTTTTGAGGCCTCCCGCGCGTCTCCGCTCCTTTTTCCCGCGCCGTCGCCGAGGGAAAGCGAATCCCCGGCGCCTCCAAGCTGCCCTCCGGTTYGCCCCGGACCAAGCCGGCTCTTTCGCCCCTACGAAACCCTTTCTGCCCTTTTTCTCCCCCAAAAGAGCACCAGCACAGGGCAAACGTCCCTCGCGAGTGAATTTGCCTTTTATTTTATCCAGCCCGTCGCACCCCCGGCGCCTCCAGCCCTCGGCAAAAGCACACGGCGGCTCCGCTGCAAACCCAGGCGATTCCCGCCCCGCGCCACCCCCCAGGCCGAAAAACGAGGCCCAGACCCGATTTCCCGCAAAATAGCGCAATTATCCAGAAAGGGGCCTGAACCGCCGCCCAGCCTCAAGTTTGCAGAGTTTTGCAAAAAAAAGAAAAAAAAAACCAACACCCAAAAACCCGCACGGACGCCGGCAGCGGGGTTCGCGTCCGGCCCCGGCGGCAGCGCCGGCTCCGAGGATCCACAGAGGTTTCGAGAAGGTTAAAGATCAGAAGCAGACTTTGGTAAGTAACCACACTTTTAGAAAGTAATATATCATTTTTGAAACATATCAGTGCATACTTCTTATATGAAAATATACACAATTGTATTTCATTCTCCAAAAAAGGAACAATTAAAAACAAAAGCAAACTAGCCCAAACACAATATATTAGCTGTTTTTCTTTTTTTTTTTTTGTCGTCATCGTCGTTTAAAATTTTTAACGCTACACTTTGTTCAGGTTACACTTTTTTTGTCTTTTTTTTKTTTTTTGTAAATGTTTTTTTTTTTCTTCATGCATTTTACACCTTTATAGCCTTTGAGAATAAATAAGCTCCATTTTGCTTCCACATCTCTAAAAACTGCAGCATTTTAACTATTGTTATTTAAATCGTGCAATTTTTTTTTTGCAACACCCCTCTTTAAAAAATGGAAAATATATATATATATATTTTAAAACTAAACCCTATACAACGCAAAAATTCCAAATTAAAAAAAAAAAATTATACACAATTGTAACTGTCAACAGTACAGATGAGCACGAGAAATAAAATTAGAAGATCAGAAACATATTYATAGAAGCACAAAAGGAGGGTGTTGGTTGCTTAAGATTGTCATTCTTCTCGTTGTCTTTCGAAAATTAGGAGTTTACCGGTTTCTACAGTCTGTGGGGAAATAAAGAGTAATGACCCAGGCGGAAAAAATAAGGATAACCCCCAGCCCCGTCCCCCCCACCCCCAAAAATAAAGAAGAAGACCCCCAGCAAGCCAACCCCCGCGTCGGTGGAGGTAAAGCCGCCGGCGGGAGCCGGTTCCCGCGCCGCGTCCCGCCGGGTTCCCGCGGCGCCGCTCCTCCGCGCGCTCCGTCTCCGAGGGCGTTGCACTTCCCGGCCCTCGGCGGAAGCGCGGATGTGGGAGTCAGGGTATGGAGTTAATGAGCAAAAATGGGTTTTTCTTTGTTTGTTTTTTTTTCCCTTTTTTTTTTTTTTTGTTGCTTTCCTTAGGTTTGTGTCGATGCTCGGGGCGGGCAGACGGTGGAGCGCCCGGCGGTCCCGCTCTCCGTCCTTGCGGCGCCTCCGGAGCGGAGGGCTTTCCGCCCCGCCGCCCTTCCCGCGGGAGAGGAAACGTCCGCGTGCGTTTGCTGGGTTTTTTTTTCCTCTTTTCCCCCACGGGGGCAGCGACGGAGAAAAAAATAAAATAAAATAAAACGACACCGATGAGAGACGCCGTCGATGCCGCCTCATTTCCGAAGCGAGGCCGCGCGAAGGACTCGGGGGTAGGTCCGGGATGCCGGAGGCTGCCGGGTGCCRCTCCACGTCCGCCCGGGATGGTCCGTGCCGTCGCCCCCCTCCGCATCCCCGACCGGGAACCCGAAACACCGGGAGAGGATGCGACCCGTTTCGGCTGCCGCGTGGGTGAGACGCGGGGCGGCGGGGAGCAGGAAAGGGCAATTTGGGTTTTTTTTTTAGCAAAACCACACAAAACCTGCCCCGGAGCCTCGGGAATGCTCGTCGCCCGCCCCAGATTCCTTATTCTCGCCCGAGAATGCGATGCCGCATCCGACCACGGCTTCTCGCTCCGCGCGGCGGGGGGAAAGCCGGGAGCAAAGCACCTTTGCGGAAAGCCGCGGGAACGGATCCAGGCTTTGTCTGCCGTGGGGGGAAAAAAAAGCAGGGGAGCATCCGGGCAGGTTTGGTGTCGTTTGGCAGCGGCGGCGGTGGGAACCGGAGCAGCCCGCGGCTCCGTAACCCTTCCCGAGAGATTCCTGAGCAAACCCAGCCGCCGCCGGCAGTCCAGACGGATGGACGGATGGATGGATGGAGACGCGGGCTGGCGAGCAGGACGGGGCGGCAGCCGGGTGCGGGACAAAAAGGAGAAGCGTGGAAGGGGCTGGCAGCAGCCGGGGAGCGGGCCGGGATATTCTCCCACGCCAGGCGCTTCCCTCCTGCACGCAAAGCGCATCCCAGCTCAGGCCTTTGGGACAACATTGGGATCGAATTAACATGCATTCCCTTAAAAGAGCCAGGTCGAGGATTAAAAGACCCAACTCTTAGAGAATTAGGATTTTGTTGTTTTTTTTTCCCATCCTCCTTAAACCTGGCGGCAGCTTTCCCAGCATCCGCTCACGCGGCTCAGTCCGGGCCTGATGTTAAAATCACGGCGTCCGCGAAGGCTAAAGCGGGCAGAGATGGCGATTTCCAGACCCTGCCTGCGCCGCGCTCCTGGTTCCTGGCAGCCCAAAGCCCTGCCAAGCTTGTCGCAGTGATTTCAGGGAGCGGGTCAGGGTCGCATCCCGGGATGCAAAGCGATCCCGGCTCCGCTCCGTCGCCGATGCCCGGCCCGGCCGCGCTGGCGCGAGAAACCCGACCGAGCAGCCGGCGAGAGAAGGGAGCTTCTCCGTTTCCCTTGGGCCCTTTTTCCTTTCCGCTGAACCACCTCAAAGTCCAGCCGGTTTCCCAAACCGCTCCCGCGTATCGGTCAGGGCCTGAAAACCTTCCCACGGAATCGCAAGGTTGTTATTTCAATTGCACTCCTAAATACAAATCAGCGATTTATTCCTATTTTACTAATTTAAAGCTTTTCTCTCTCGCAGAGCGGGAACGAGTCGCACGTGACGTGAGATTTTGAGATTTCTTCCTGAACTCTGGTTGGTAGCAAACGGACGGATTCGAGCCTTGTTTTTCCCCCCRTTTTTCAGCTTGCCAGTGCAAATAGAGCGGGCAGGCGGCCGAAGGAGCCGGCGCGCTGGTCCTGCCGCCGCCGCCGCCGCCGCGGGGCGGAAACGTGGGGACCCGGCGCCCAGCGCAGGGTCGCCTTGAGGGCCGCCGGGACGAGCACGTCACCTCCCGGGCCGCCGGGACCCGCAGCACGGGCTGCCGGCAGGGAATCTGCGGCGCGCGGCCCCGGGAGGGATGCAGGGAGGGAAACGGCTCCGGCGCCGCGGGCGTGAGCTGCACCACGGCTCCGCTGCCGGAGTCGGGATGGGGAGCCGGGGCGTGGGAACCACCGGCACGCGGCAGGGAGGAGAGGACCGCGGTCCCGGCAAACACCCCGGATGCTCCGAGACCCCCTTCCCGGCGCTCGGTCCGATCYGATGAGCGCCGCGAACCCCCCCCCGCCACCCGGCTCACGGGGACGAGCATCTCCCGGAGCCGCTTTTCCGGTGAGGACGGAGGGAGCAGCGGGGTGCCCCTTCCCCCCCCCCCCCACAAGCCGCGACGCCCCTAAAGCTATTTCTCAGGCAGTTTAGGATCATTTCCCACGCCAGACCCCCTCCCCGACCCTACGGCCCCCCCCAGCCCTGGGCTCCCCCCCCCGCCTGCCCCCCCCGGGCCGAGGGGGGGCCGGTTACGTTACCCAGGTGTCGAGCCGCAGGCGCTTGACCGCGGGACTCTCGCCCTCGGCCTCGGCCGTGGGGCGCAGCAGCCCCAGCGAGGGGCCGAAGTCGGCGCGGGCGGGATCTTCCCGCTCGCTGCCCTCGTAGGAGCTGGTGTTGCTGCTGAGGCTGTCGACGGGCGAGCGGCCGGGGGGCTCGTGCCGGGGCTGCTGGGGGAAGGCGGAGAGCGGCGTGGCAGTGTTTCGGTCCCGGTTGGGCGAGACGGGCTCCGACTTGATGCTGATGTTGGGGTTGGTGTTGACGGTCAAGGTGGTGGTGTGGGACAAGTGGCTCCCTTGTCTGAGCGGCCGGGGAGAGAGGACAAGGTCAGTGCGGGGCAGAGGAGGGTGGAAAACGTTAGGAAAAGCGGGGGGGAAAAAAACCCAACAGACAGAGAGGATAACGGGAAATATCTCATTATTCCTCTTTGCATTTTTTTTCCCCCAGTTCGCTTCCGATATTAAAAGCTATCGCTTTCCTACGCGAGCGGATACTGCTCCAGGATACCTATTTCTTCCGGGCCCCGTCCGCTGCTGCTTGCTAGARGCTGGGAGCAGCCGGCTGGGATTGCCGGAGCCGCCGGGCGGGGGCAGGCTGGCGGTTACGGCTGCCGCCTTGGAGGTTTTCCTCATCCGCCTCCGGATATTTTGCAACATCAACCGCGCGACCCTCGGTTTCACTTACATTAAGTTGCCTAGTGATACAGGAACCAGATGCTGCTGCTGCTGCTGCTGCTGCTGCTGCTGCTGCTGCTGTTGTTGCTGCTGCTGCTGCTGCTGCTGCTGTTGCTGCTGCTGCTGCTGCCAGGCAGAGATGTTGCCCAGGGACAAGCCGCCAGGCGAGCTGAACGCTGGCAGCGAGGACAACTCGGCGCTCGTCAGCTGATAATCTGCGAAGACGCAACCTTCGGTCACCACAGGGCCGCGGCCGCCCCAAAACCCGGCGCGGCGGGACGACGGAKGCCCATCCGCCGGACCGCGACGCACCTACGACCGCCCAAAGCACGTCGCCGATCCTGCCGTGTGTTTCACGGCGCTACGGGACCCCTCTCTGCTGGCCCCAAAAATCATAAGCTTATGCCCAAAAGCAAACGCAATGACACGTGCACGTCCACCCAGAGCTGAGCACGCTCACGCACRCGCACCGACTGCACCAGGAAAGGACCCTGGCACAGAAAACACCCACTCACGCAGGGGGAAATGGGATATAAACCACACAAATACGTTTCCCCCAGGCCCGTTTCTGCACATCAGCAGATGGCGCTCCCCGTCCGCCGAATCCGGCCCCCCCTTCCGCGCCACGGGATGCAGGGAGGCAGCGGCGACCCGCAGCCGTTTGCAGAGGCTCCTTCCCGGCTTTGCACGGATCAAACCCGGCGGGGCGAGAGCGGCTCGGCCGGCTATGACACTGCAAGCCACCCGGGTCCGGCTCCTGCTGCAAAATCACAGCATCCGAGCCCGGGCGTTTTCCTTGGCCATGCCCACCCGAGTAGGGAAAGGGGAAGGAGACCTTTCCCAGCGCTCCCCTGCAAGGCAAACAGGCGCTGGGCACGGTCACACCGTTCCAGAAGGCTGCAGGGAAAAACCCTGCCAAACGCCACCAAATTCAGGGCTGAATTTGCAAAAGTTGTCAAAGGYGGCCAATCCTACCGAAAACACGGGAATTACTTTGCCAGGAAGACCGTGGGGCCCCCGAGCAGCTCGCCGGGCAGAGGCAGCTCCGCAGGGCCGCGTCTGCATCTGATAAGGGCGCCCGCAGCTCCCGGCTGCTTATCGGCACCCGACCGACTCATCGTTTTGGGCGTCTGCGGTTTCAGCCTTGCCCTGGTGCTGCTATTCCCGCCGGCACCCGCCATTCCGGTTCGGGAGCTCCCGACACCCATGGGCGGGGGGGGTTACGACAGCGGAGCCGGCCCCTGCATCGGTGCATCGGCTGTGCCGTGAACGAAGGGCAACGCCCGGAGCACGGATTTCGGTCGGGATGGCCGGACCCTGCGGTATCTCTACCAGGGCGTCCCGGCCGCAGACACCTAAGGCGCCTGAGCTGGGACATTTTTTGCCCATCCACGGGAGAAAAATAAATCCCGAGAGCTGGAATCSGCCCGCCCCTGCCCCGAGAGGCAGCAGCGCAGGGCCCAATTAAAGCCTATTTTGAGGATTTTGGCAGGACACGAGCTCGCCGGCGGACCGCAGGCCCTGAGACGACTTCCCCGCGCGGCGGGGCACCTACTAGTCACACGCAAACAGGCATCTGCCGGACTACACCTACTAATTAGGGCAGGGAGTTCCCAGCACGCCTATTCCAGGCTCTTCCAGGCRAGCAGCTTTCTGCATTTTTGCAAACTCTTCTCTGAGCAAATGCCAGCGCGAGTTGCACGGGGAACCAGCAAGTTCCTACAGTCTCCACGGACGTTTGACAACCTCCTGATGAACAAGCTCTTCGCTCGGGCAAAGGCTTGACAACTGTCGCCTCCGCTTCTTCCAAATCCCCACCAACCCGGGCTGAGCCGGATGGTTTACATTCTTCCCAAACTTTTTTTTTTGGGGGGAGGGGGGGCCTGACACTCTTTCCTGACACTTATTTTCAATAAGCCCCTGTTGCAACATCACYGGTGGCTTTCAGGAGCCTCGAAATGGGTGTAGCTCTAATTAGCATCCACTTAAAAGCACCTTCACGCTGCCAGCGTGGTGCAATGGGCCATGGCATAAGAGAGAATCAGGCCCTTGTGGATACAACAGAGTTGTCCTTATTTATATAATGAGTTTCCCCTTTATTTTAATCCCGCGAAACTCCTGGGCTCGGCTGCGTCTCGCGGCAGAAGCACCACGGGGTGGTAAAGCGGCTGCGCAGGGAGAGCCCGGCACGTGCTTGCAGCAGCGCTTCCCTCTTCCCCGAAACGGTGTCGCCGACGGCTCCTACCCGTGTTGCATGCTCTTGCCTGTCCTATATGCTCTTGCCTGTCCTATATGCTCTTACCTGTGCTATATGCGCTTACCTGTGCTATATGTGCTTACCTGTGTTGTATGCTGTGGGCATGGCAGAGAAAGGCAGCCCCTGGGTCAGCAAACTGGGAGTAGCCACAGAAACAACCGGCGTGGTTAAAGAGTGAGCTGCTTGGGAGACGCCTAACCGCTGCGTGTTCTGCTGGGGAAGCAAACAGAGACGGAGTCACAACCCGGACGCCTCCGTCCTCGTGGGTCGCATCCCCCCCTGCAAAACCCCGGTCCGTGAGCGGCCCCGCTGGAGAGGTTCTTGCAGCCGCCTTTGGGGCTGCGGGGCTGGGCAGGATCGATCCTCCGGACGTGCCTCTTTGCAACGTGGTGCAATGCGAACCGCGCCGCCGACAGGCTTTTAGACCYTCGGGAAATCGTTCTGCAGGTCGCTTTGCAGCGGCCGTGGGTCACCAGGCTGCCC
Source organism: Apteryx rowi (assembly GCF_003343035.1). Classification (NCBI taxonomy): domain Eukaryota; kingdom Metazoa; phylum Chordata; class Aves; order Apterygiformes; family Apterygidae; genus Apteryx; species Apteryx rowi. The sequence goes on along the minus strand of NW_020450296.1, from coordinate 288,115 downwards.
AGGTGCGGCAAAGTCCCCGCGGGCCTTGTCGCTGCGCCAGCGGGATGCCTCAGCCTGTAACGCACCGATCCTCCCAATTTCCCTCTGATGCAAGAAGGGCTCCTGTTTTCCAGGGGATGCGTGCGATTCCCTGCGAGGTTTTGCCGCTCCAAGAGCCAGAGAGGCACCAGACGGGAACAGGACGGGCTAAAGCAGCACCGAGCCTCCTCCCGGCATTTGCGAACGAGCCCCTGCCCTCTAATGCAAACTGAAGACTTTCAGCTCAGGATTTTAAAGGTGCTTTGGCATCCCGAAACTTAAAACCCGGGGCTCAGCACCCTGCAGGATAGGGCCCCTCCGGAGGCCTGGGTGACTCGGGCATTAGCAGGTCCAGCGTGGAAAAACTCTGCCCTTGGCCCGCTGCGCGCCGGCCTCCCCCCTCGGCTCTGCGGGCTGCTACGTGGGCAGCTCGGAGGGTCGGATTCAGCCCTGTTTACAAGGCAGATAATCCGGGCTGCCTCTGCTGATCCGATTTAAACCGGACTCAAGAGGCTTGGCTCTAATCGGAAGCACCCGGGCACACGTCAGCCCGTGAAGACTGGTGCAGCGCCCAGCTTAAATCGCGCCCGGCGCCACGCGGGRCCACATCCCGGAGGACGCCCGCGCTCCCGCCCGGCACGCCACCGGCTCCCGGAGCCTTTTAGCGCCCGGGCTGCAACGTGCAACGGCCGCGGTAAGCGCCGGGCGGATCGCTCGGTGCGCCGGGTCGCGCGCTGCCGCCCGGGGCCGATTGCAAAAGCGTGCGCACGTGCTGCCAGGCGAGGCGTGCGTGTCGCTGCAGGATCCCGCTCTACGCGTTGCACGTCGAGCCGCCGGTGCAATGCAGAGAAATGCAGGGGGGGGCTGTGAACCCGCTAAAGGAGCGCGCCGGGGGCTGATATTAAAACGCAACAGGGGCTGAACCTGCCGGCTCGGTTTGGGCGAGGGCCGGGCTGCACTTCGGGCAAAACTCTCCCAGGTTCGCTCCGACTCGCAATTAAAACTGTTCTTGCTAACCGGGCTGCTGCTTGCCTTAAGCAAGCTGCTCCTCCCGCGCACGCAGAGGCAATGCCCTCCGGCAGAGGGAACGGAGAGGAGCAGATCGGCGGGAAGACAGCCACCACTTCCACCTCGGAGGGGGGCAAACYGAGGCACGGGGCCGCTGGGGCCCTAAAGCACAAAAATAACGCCGAAAACCGTCCCCCGTGCACAAAGGGGGCTCAGCGAGCGCGCCAGCCCGCCAGCGGCTATGCACAGGCTTTAAATAATATCCTTAATATGGGAAAAGCCTGATTTATTCCCTCTTTCTCACRCGGCGGCAGCGGGCCAGGTTGTTCTGGGCTGCAAACTGCAGCGGCGGGGCAGAGCCCGGGCGACGCTTCGCTTTGCYGAAATCAGCCCGGCTCTTCCGAAATCGGTGGAGAAACAGGCAATTTGGGGCTGTCGTTCCGCTCGCCTGCGAGCTAAGGGATTTGCCCAAAAGCCGCGAAGCGCGCGGGCCCCGCGGCACCCGAGACGCACGCACGCACGCRCGCGGCACACAACTCACCAGCGCCAAGTGGTCGTCCGTCTGCCCGCGCAAGCACGGAGAGAAAACCGAGAGGTAGCGTTAGCCGCGCCGCGGAGCAAGGAGGCCGAGGAGGGGGGCGACGGCAAACGCAAGTTTTTTTTTCCCTTGCGGCGTCGCAGCCTCGCCGGAGCAGGGAATTTTCGKTTTTTTTCCCGCGCCGGGCACTCACCAAGTGGTGCATGAGCCCCTTGCCGCTCTGCGACGTGATGACGCGCAAGTCCGGCTTGCGGCTGCTGGGGGCCAGCTGGGGCGGCGCTGCCGGCGGCGGCGGCGATTTCGCCGGGATGATCTTGCCCAGGCTGTTGCCGTTGGACACGGGAAGGAGCCCCGGAGAAGCCCGGGCGCTCACGTAGCCGTTGCCTGCGGGGAAAAAAGCACGGGGGTGACCCGGACGCTCGCGCCGCCCTCGCCCGCGGGGACCCGCAATCACCACAAGCAATAAATATCACCGGCCTGAGCTCCAGCCAGGCTCTTTTTGCCGCTCCGGCAAGGTCCCGAGACCCCAGCGAGGGGATATCGCTGCTCTCACACTCGCTTTTAAGGCCCCTTTATGGCACCGGAGCAGCGTAAAGGGGCCGCAGCGGTGCCGCGAATCCGGTTCACTGATCCCACTGCCCCTTTGAAGATCTGAGCCTCCCTCCTCCTCCTCCTCCTCCTCCTGCTGCCGCCCCACTTAAGGATTTTATGTGCAAGGAAAAAATAAAAAAAATAAAAAAGAAGAAGAAAGGGAAGGAAGAAAAAAAATTTTAAAAGGAAAGGGTTTGATGAACATCAGGAAAGGCATAAATTGGATCAGATTACTGTTCTGATGAGGGTTTTTTTTTTTTTTATGAATAGGCCCCAAAGATAGAAAGGCGTTTAGCAATCACCAGGATTCAGCCCTCATATTCACTGCACGTTAGACCGGGAAAAATAGGTCGCTGATTGCATTATTAATCACATCCACCATCGCGCTGCATCTGCATTTCGGCAGGCGGCTGGAGGCAGCGGCGCTCCGGCCCCGGCGCCCGCCGGCAGAAGGGTTAAACCAGGATCGTGTCCCGGTGCTCCGGGAGCTTTGGCAGCTCGGCCCCGCGCCCCAGATTCGGTACTAACTGGCAATAAAGGTGCATAAAATCCCCCCACCRGGTGCGTAAAAGCCTCCTTCCCGGCTGCAGGGGCACTGCCAGGCTGCCGGTTCGATTCCCAGCTCGCCCCCCGGAAAGGGGCTTCCCTGCTCCAGGCGCTGCCGCCAGAGGAATCTCCTCCGGGCCGGATCCGCTCCCCCCTCCGGCCAGCCGGAGCAAGCGGGAGGCCAGGAAAGAGGAGGGAGGGCTGCGCCACGGTGCCAGAAGGCGGATGATCCGCCTGGGCAAGGACGCGCTGCCGGGGGGCTGGCGGGGCTCCCGCGCTGCCCTTGCAAAGCCGGGCACGGCCGGAGCGCCGGGAAGAGCCCCGGGGCCGAGCCTTGTGCACCCGGCATCAGGGGCAGAGGAGGGCCAAGCGGTGCATACGCAGGATCCGGGGCATCCAGCCCGGATCGGAGCCGGAGCCGGGCCGGAGGCGCCCGGAGGCGGATGACTCAGAGGCAGCAGGCGATGGCACCGTGCCGGGGCGGAGGAGGAAACGTCCCAGGTAGCCCCCAAAAAGCCCCCCCCGAGCCAGCATGGCTTTGCAATTCCCGGCCCCGCCGAGCTGGCGGGAGCCGCCGAGCGCCGGGGCCGGCCGGCCGGGCTCCTCCGCTCCCGGTTCCCGGAGCGGCGGCAGGAACGCGGGGAATGCTGCGGTGACGTCAATGCTGACATTCAC
>NW_020450296.1:282938-284615 GCF_003343035.1 Apteryx rowi | reverse complement strand
GGCGGCCGCCGCAGCCCCCCTCCGCCCTTCCCCGGCTCCGCGGCAGCGCCTCCAAAGGCAGCGAAGCCCCGAGCGGTGCAAAGCCCCCGGGAGACGCTCCAGCCCTTGCAAACAGCCTCGGCGACGTCCGTCCCGGAGGCACAGCCGGGGAGGCCAGGGAGAAATTCCTCCCATTCCCGGCCATTTGCCGGGGCGGGAAAAAGGCCACGGTTATTCCCGTGCCCGGCCAGGCCTCCCCGACGGAGCAGGGCAGCCAGAGGTGGCAGGATCCAGCACCCGATTTGGTTTTAACCGGGGGAACGCTGAATCCCACCCTCCTCCGTGGCCGTTTTGCTGCCGGCTTCCCACTGGAAAGCCACTGGGAGCTGAGCTCAGGCTCCTTATCCAGGGTCTCCAACCCTGCCGGCCCCGGCGGCATCGCGGGGTTTTTGCTGGGTGCTGGGCGACGTCGTTAGCAAGGAAAAAATCCTTGCCACTGTTTCGCCCGTGGGGAAACTGAGGCACGGAGAGGCGCCGGGAGCAGGATGCCGGAGAGCCGCGCTTTTGCCCGCCGGCACGGCTCCTCGCTTACCTACGGGACTCGGGCAGGCTCCGTTCGTGTTGTTCAAGTCTCCACCGAGCATTGCCCCTGGAAAGCAATCGGAAACGCGGGGGTCAGCGCTGGCACTGGGAGCGAGGGGGGCAGAACGAGGGAGGAAGGCAAGGGGGGAAAAATTGGGGGGCGTCACGCTGCCGGCGAGCCAGCGCGGGCAAAACGAGCCGCGTTCCCGGCGATCAGGTTTGGAAACAACATCCAGGCGCGGTAAGCACCAAACCGCGGTCATCCCGCAGGAACCGGGAGCCTCCGTCCCTAGATCCCCCCCCCTCCTCGAACCAAATCCCACCGCTTCTCGGCCCAAACCGCCCCGCGCTAGCGCCGCTTTTGCTTCGGAAACGAGAACCCGGCGCTGGGCTCTCGTCTGCGGCACATTGTTTTAACTAAAAAAATAAAAAAATAAATGAAAAGAAACAGCTCTTATAACACGCGAGGCCCTGGCTCCTATAAACAGGATTTCTCCCGCGTCCAAGGCAGCGAGTGAATGAAACGCAGATGGCCGGACTTGGAAAACCTCTCYGCTCGCGACCACGAAATTATCTCCTTGCGCATGAGCTGGATGGAAACGACAACGGTCAGGGCGGATTCTTCCTTGCAACGGAGCCTCTTTTCTTACTTTTTTTTTGGCTTTTTTCCCCCCCCCCCTCCGCAAAGAGGCCTGCGAGAGGGCAGCAGGGACCCTCGAGGCTCTCTGCGTGCTGCAACTACCGACGCTCGCGCCACGGGAGAGCCGGGCTGCGGCCGCGCAGCCGGGATTTGGCTCCTCCGACCGGCCCTCGGCTCCCCGATCCTCGCGTCTCCGATCCGCGTGCGCAATCGCCCGGCCGGTGACTGCAAGCAGCAAGTCCCCAGGCGGAAAAGCCCCTTTTTTGGGCTGTGTGTCCCCCCCTCCCCGGGTGCAACGGGCTTAAGGGGCTCCTGCAGCCTTATCCGCGCGGGGGAACGACGCTCCTGCTGCTTCGGGCTCGTCCCCCCGCAGCGCCGAGCTCCTAAATGCACCCGGGGGGCCGTTTGGGGCTAAAAATGCAATTGCACGGGGGGGGGGTTTGCACCCCTGTTTCGGCTCTGCGGCGCGAGCAATG
>NW_020450296.1:280550-282818 GCF_003343035.1 Apteryx rowi | reverse complement strand
GCCGGCCGCTGCGGCAGCCCCGGGGACACGGTGTTCCTCTGGAGCGCCGGCTGCTGCGGCGAGAGGAGCCGGGGGTCCGTCAGCGACGAGGTCACCAGCGACTGGGTCACCAGGGAGCCGCCGGGGTTGCTGAACTGCAGGGCGCTCGGGTTGCTCACGGGCACCGTCACCGGCATGGCGAAGTTGGGCGCCGGCACTGCGGACTGAGCGGAGATGGGGGTGAAGGGCGCCGGCGAGGTCGGGGTGCCCCCCCTTCCACCCCGAGGACCCCCGACTCATCGCCGACCTGCGTTCGCCGCCTTTGCAGCCCCGGCGGCGCTCTGCACCGCCCCGGCGGGTCCGTTTGCGCCAGGCGGGTTAGTTCTCAGCGCACACCAAAAAAACCACAAAACGACCCAAAACCACCGGCCAAAACGACCCCCCCAGCTGGTTAGAAAGGAAAAGCRTCTCCGGCGGCGGCGGCGGCTCGCGCGCCGCTTTGCAGCGCTTTGCCCCAACGCCGGCGCCGAGCCGCTCGCGGACCCCCGCGCCGGCTGCTCCACGCCCGGGGAGAAGCGTTTTCCGCTCACTTTTCCCGGCCCCGTTTTGCAGCGGGGATAGGGAGCGGGCGGCCAGGGCGGCGCCGGCATCCCCCGGCATCCGCCGCTGCATCCCCTGCCTCTTTGCAACCGGCAAAATAAGGATCCGGGCATTTCGCAAGACCCAAATCTCCAGAAAAGCCAGAATTTTGCTTGCATGGGCTTGCAAGGCAAAGCAGCCTGGATTTTTATTTATTTTTATTTTTTTTKGGGGGGGGGGGTGTTCTTTTGCAACGTTGCATCCAGCCCTTGAAAATTAGCCTCCTCTCTGCTCTTGGCCACGTTAAATTGGGCACCTCAGGGCTAATCCCTCCGAAGGCGGCTCGCCCGCGTCGCCCGTCTTTGCGCCCTTGGACTGACGGCTAATTTGCAATGCGGCCCCCCCCCCGGCTCCCGCCGCAAATCCCTTCCCGCGCTGTCCTGATGCCACCCTGGGGCCGGGATCAGAGGCTAAAGCCTCCCTGGCTCTCTGCCACCGCCGCCAGCTGCCCCGGGGCCGTGCGGGATTTGGGCGGAATTAAAGCGGAAAAGCCCAAACCGGGCCCGATTCCCCCCTTCCCGGGGAGCGGCGGCCGCGGCTTCACCCTTTCTATCGATTTGCCAAAAAAAAAAAAACCCCAATTGAGGCAAAACTCCTTTTGCAACGGGGTGGTGGTGGGGGGAAAAAAAGGGGCGCCGGGGCGGCAGGGCAGCGAGCGCCGTCGCCGCCGCGGCCGCGGCAGAGCACGGCTCCGAAGCAAAGCCATGCAGAAGTGCCGCCGGCCGCCCCCCCCGGCTACTCACTGCGAGCCTGTAACTCTGCATCATTTTATCAAACTCCTCATCAATCTTTTTATATTTCTCCTCCGTCTGCGGGGTCAACGCAAACGCTTCGTCCCCGTCGGGGCTCTCGCACTCTCTGTGCTTCTTGTTCAGCGCCTGTTACGTTTCGGGGAGGACGGAGGGGGACGGGGACGAGGTTTTGGGGGTAAAAAAAAAAAAAAAAATCGAACAAAACAAAACAAAAAAAAAAGAACATATAATGAGGGTTTTTCCGGCCAGAGCGGGAGGTACTTACACCGTATCGCTTGAACAGTATGTCCAAGTCCTCGCTGCCTTTGCGGTATTTATCCTCCATCAAGGGGCTCTGGTCTATGGAGTCCTCGCCGTCGGGCTCCGGGCTGTCGCAGCCGTTAAAACCTTTCTTTCTTAACGTCTGGAAACGACAACCGGGAGATGGTTGAGGTCCGGGAGGCGGGATGGAGACGGGGGGACGGGGACGGGGAAGGACCCCGCGGGTGCGCGGAGGCTGCCCTGTTCCCGCGGCGCCGGGCCCCGGCATCCGGGCGCGTTTTTTCCCACCTACAATTACCGCGAGGACCCGGAGGGGAAAGAAACCTTAACGAGATCTGCTAAAAATAGACAAAATGACCAGACTTGGCGCCAAAAATGAAACCAAAAAAATATATATACATATATAGCAAAAAGCATCTTGCCCCCGGCAAAAATAGGGGCGGCGTTTTGCAAAGCGAGAGCAACCCGGGTCTCCCACGCCGCGCTTGCACCAACAAAAGTTCCCCGTCCACGTTTGGTAGCCAGTTTGCAGATTGCCTTACGCATGCACATTTAATCATTTTATTTGCAAAATACCAAAAGCAATTAGGCATTATTATGGAAGCGCCACTTGCCAATTTTTTTTTTTTTTTTTTTT
>NW_020450296.1:273339-280505 GCF_003343035.1 Apteryx rowi | reverse complement strand
AAAAAAAAAAAGAAATAAAAAATACGGGGCCTTGACAATTCTCCTCTTGTCTTCCTAAACAGTAATAAACACAGCTATTTTAAGGGCAAAATACATCCTGGAGAGGCTCGTTAGCTACCTGTAAGCGCCGGGAAACGCGGGGATATAACGGAAGGGGCAAAAAACGGTGAAGCCTCTTGCAAAGCCTGGAAATGCCGCGGGCAGGTTTTGCTCCGCATTCGTGCAGCACCGAGCACCGCAAACCTCGGCCGCTTCGCCGCGGCTGCAAAGAGTCGCTGCCAAAGAAGCAACACCGGTGACTCCAAAAGCGACTTTGGGTTAAATGATCCCCTCTTCAGGGCTGCTTTTATAGCGACGGGTCTCTATTTGCGGGGAATCCTCCTGGTTTTTGGCTCGACTGGGAACGAGCTGAATTTGCACGGCCCAAGGATGCGGCCGAGACACGAGCTGGGCTTTAACCACGGGCCCGACCCGACGGGAAGGTTTTCCAGGGTCCTTTTTCCTGCTTCTGCGCATGGCTCTGGCTGTTTTTAGAAAGGGCCAAAAAAAGTAATGCACTTGGGGAAGGAACGGCTTCGCCTATTTTTTTTTTTCCCCTTGGAAACCGGTTTTTCTCCACCAATATCGAGCTCTATCAAGGAGAGCGGAGCGACGGGGTGAACTCAGCTCCGCTCAGCTCCGGCCACCAACTGCACAAAATTAGTGGCAGCTTCATCATCTCGGAGGCCACCGCCGCCGCCGCTCTGCCCGAGCCACGGCCGTAATCCGCCCCCCGTTCCCGTGGAAAACCAGGCGACAGCCTGCATCCAGCCAACTGCACATGGAGAGGGCGGAAAAAATCCTTCCCGGCACCCGGCGGATGCCCCGAAGCGTAAGATTGGATTATCGTCACTGTCACCGCGCGGGATCTCGGTGGCCCCGCGCGTGGTGGGGCCGCCCGGGCTGGTGGCAATTTGCTGCTCAGAAAAAAAAAGAGGGAAAAAAAGGGAAAAAAAGGAAAAAACCAAAGAAAAAAATGAGCTTTTGGGCAACGAACGCCGTTGCCAAGCATATGAACGTCGGCTGCTATTTTTTGGCAAGAAAGCAAAAAAAAACCAAAATGCACATCCCACATTTTTGACGAGATGATGTAAAAAAGGGAACAATCCAGTTTCGGGGAGAATGAAACCCCCCAAATTCCCTTTGTTTTCAGGGTCTCTGCAAGGTCTTTCGAAAGGGGTAGAGAAAGGCAAGAAGGCGCCGCTTTCCTTTTCTCTCCTTTTCCCTCCCCGTTCCCTTTTCACAGGGAAAACAGAAGGTGAGGGAGGAACGAAGCCTTTTTTTTTTTCTCTCTTTTCCTTTTTTAACCGGGCTGCGATCTGCTGCAAACCGTTTTTCACTTAAAGGCGACGCAAAATGAATTCCTTCGATCCTTCCAAAGGAGAAAACTGGGGGGAAAACTTCACTAGCGAAAAAACGCTATTTCCGGGCGCGCTTCCCTGCTGTCCCTACATCTCCGGCTCTGCCCCTCTCCGCGGGCAGGATTTTCCCCTCCGCGGGAGCCGCTGCCGGTCCCTCTCTTTCGGCATGCGCCCGGCAAAGCAAACCCCCCGCGCTGCCTTAGCGGAGATTTCCGCCGGCTCCAAAGCTGCCGGTGGCCGGGCGCGAGCGGAACGCACAGATTTCTCCGCGGGGCGCCGCCGGCCGGGGATGGATTCGGGAGCCCCCTCCTGCACGGGGGTCAGGCAATCCCGTTCCCAGGACGGCTCTTGCCCGCGGATGCGCATCCGGAGATGCAAACCGTGATTTGAGGGGACCGATTCCCGAGGCTTTTGGCGTCCGGAGCTGACATTGCCAGTGCCTTTGCTCCCAGGAGCTCGCGACCCCGGCGAGAGCACGGAGGGGACCCTGTTGTCACCTCCGGTTTACGTCAGCGCAGGCGAGCGGCGTCCTCGGCATCGCGCGTGGCCTCCAGCCCCAAACATCCCCGGACGCCCTTGGATGCCGGGCATCGGGCGTCACTTCCCTTGCTTTTAATAGAGGAAAGTGGAAATTCTCACTGCATCCCGGGAGCGGGTGTTAAGGAAAACACCGAGCCCCTCCGTTGGGAACGCCGGCGGCGCTTGCCAGGGCTCCGGGAGCGACGCTGCATTCCAGCATCCTGCTTTCCAGCAGGGAAACGAAGGCAGGCAGCTTCTCCCGGCGCTGCAAATCCGCCRCTGCGGCTCCCGAGAGCCCCAGGCTGCTCCGCCGGTTTTCCAAGGTGCCGCCGGAGGTGGCGGCAGCGTTGCGGGGCAGGTGGGCGCGCAGCGATCCGCGCGTGTCCGTGTGCCGCCTTGCGCTTGCTTGCACCGGGGCGCCTTTGCCCAAAGGCTTTCCGAGCTGCACGCCGGCACGTGCACGCGCGATTCCCACATAAAACCAGGCCCCGCGGGCGATTGCAAGACGAGCCGGAGGGTCCCGTCCCCGCTGCCGTGCCGAAGCCTCCGAGCAGCAAACGGAGCGGGGAGAAGCATCGTATTCGGTGGCAAACTGTGTCCTCGAGCTTTATGAACGCGGCGCGCTCGGGAAGCTGCCGCTCGCTTCAAGGACGCGTCTTCCCGGGAAGATACTCTTGGAGGAGATGGAGAGCAAGAGACTGTGGGTTACCGGCGCAGGGCGTCCCCCAAGCCAGCCCTCGGCTGGAGTAAATCCCCGGCACCTTGTCCGTTCAGCTGGGAGTCAGCAGGAAACATCAGAAAAACTGGACCTTTGCACTTAGGGGTCCAAAACCCGCCCAGCGGGATCCGAGCTCGCCGTCCGGATGGAGGGATGCAGCAAAAAGAAACCTGCCCGAGCCGGGCTGTCTCCGTGAGCAGGAACGGCCGCTCAGGGCAGGGGGAAATTCGGAATAAAAAATAGGAAAAAAATCTTAGAGCAACCCTAAGAGGAGCAGGGAGAAGAGACGAGCGCGCTGGCGAGCGGCGCGCAGCGCTTGGGCTCCTCGCCCGCCGCCCGCCGCCATCCTCCCGCTCCCGGCGCGYCTCCGCTCCGCCTTGGATGCAGACGCGTCTCCCCGCGTGGTGCAAACACGGCGCCTCTCCGGGTGCCAAGGACTGCGCGCCGGCTCGGGAGTGTTTGCGTCTCGGACCATAAGGGAGCAGAGAACGTTGCCCAAAATGTTTACGGTATTTTTAAGCCAAGACAAATGCGTTTGGCGGCGCGGGAACCACGGCATGAGCATCCCGGCGCGGCTGGGCGGGGAGGCTGCACTGCCGGAAGGGCTCGGGAAGCAGCAGGGAGAAACGCGGCGCCAGGCGCAGAGGGATCCCGCYGTGTCCACAGGAGAGGACACGGACAGGACCTGGCGGAGGACACCCGGAGATGCTGCCCAACCCAAGTTATCCCAAGTTTTAGCGCTCGACCTCCGGCGCCCTCCTAAAACCCTGCCGAAAGGGCGCGCGTCCTCGGCCAGCTCCCGCGGGAAGACTTCCCCCGGTGCCGCAGGGCGCCGAGTCCTGGGAAAACGCCTCCCAAACCACCTCTGCCCAGCCTGGACCATGGGAACATCTCCTAAAACAAAGCTACAACTCAACCTCAGAGCCGTAACTCAAGTGATGTCCCAACCCCACCGCCTCCGACGGAGGATTTGCRCCCGGTTGACCACGGAGATGCGATGGAAGGGGACACGGGCGCGCGAGATTCCCCGTTCGCTCCCGCTCCCCCCCCCCGGCTCCGGCGGCTCACCTCGATGATGTCCGCGTTGGTCCGGCTCTCGTGGGGCTCGTTGTACTCCGTGTACTTGAGCAGCACCTTGTCCATGTCGGTGCTGGCGTACTGGAAGAGCTTGTTGGAGTGGTTGAAGATGATGAGGGCGATCTCGCAGTCGCACAGCACGCTCAGCTCGTAGGCCTTCTTCATCAGCCCGAACTTCCGCTTGGTGAAGGTCACCTGGAAGCGAGCGGAGAGGGGAGCCGGCGTCAGGGACCGCGTCCCGCATCCGTCCCCCTCCCGCCCTCCACTCGGGGCTTTAACGAACCGTTCGGCAGCCCGCAGCGGCCACCGCCGGCGGCGGCCCGATCCGTCACGGCAAACCCTCCCCTGTAATTCCGCTAATGACATTAGGGAGTCTTCCTCGCTCTCCGCCCTCGGATCGGGCATCCGCGGGCTCCGGAGCCGTGCCGGTCCCACGGGAGCGAGCCCCCGAGCGGAGCGGGGTTTGACCCGCCGGGCTGCAGAGACGGCGGGAGATGCATGGAAAAGGCTTCGCCCTGCAGCGAGGGCTTCGGATTTGCCTCGGAGGAGGCATCCGCCGGGGACGGAAAAACAGGACTGCTGAGGATGCCGACTATCCGTTCCCTTGAAACCCCCCCCCCGGGGGCTCCAAAAACCCGGCTGCACGYGTGCAAATACCTCCCTGCCACGTTCAGCAAGGTCCTGGCATGCCGGTGCCGGAAAACGCGCTCCGGCTTCTTTAATAACCCCTAATGCCCCATTTCCTGCTAATTAGGGAAATAAGCAGGGCCGGGAGCAACGGGAACATTCCCGAAACCATTTTAGGTCCCTTCCTGTCCCCCAACCACCAAATAAAGCCGTAATGAAGAAAACCTGCCGTTCCCTATTGTTTTGCCGCGGAGCAATAAAACGGTCCAGCAGAATCTATTATTTGCCGCTTTTTTTTCGGCATTAAGAGTATATCGCACGGACACGCATGCTTTTCCGGGAGAAAAGCAGCAGAAAAGAGGTGTTGAAGCAAACTAGAGCAAACGCCCCCCAAAATCTGGCAGAGCAGGAAAAACACCCCAGCCRCGTAGAAGTTTTCGATGGAAAAACCTCACGGAAAACGTCAAACAAATATATTTTCTGCAAAAAAGCAAAGAAAAAAGAAAAAAGAGGGAGGAGAAACTAGCTTAAGCGGACGCTTCCTTCCGGAAAAGCGCTTAGGCGGCAAAGACGCGAGGACCCGCAAAACGAACCCAGCCCCCAAATCCTTCCCGCGGAGAGAAGAGGAGGATGCGGCGACACCGACCTGCCGATTGCGCTCGTCCGTGATCCGCTGGATCTGGATCTTTTTCCTCCCCATCTTCGCCGGAAATCCTCGCCGTGCGGCAGCGGCGGGGGGACGACTTTGGTGCAGGGGAAAGGGGAGGGGGAAAGTAATCCCGTTTTTCAAAACGCTTTCATTAAAGGTCGCTTTTTTTCCCTTCTTTTCTTGTTTTAAAATAAAATAGGGAAAAAATACCCAAAAAAGCCAAAAAAAAAAAAAAAAAAAGCAGCGTGGGGCACCGCTTTCTCAGTTCATGGTCCCCTCCTGCGCGGCCGAGTCCAGCGGGGTCGAGCCGTCAGCATCCGCTCGGAAACCTGCCGGGGGGGAGAGAGAAAGGAGTGAAAACGTCTTCCCGGCATGTTTTCCCTGTGGCTACGGTGAGTTCGGCCGCGGGTATCCCAGTCGGGACCCCCCGGGCATCCCGGCCCATCCCGCTGCCTCGAGCTCCGGGATCCAAACAGGTTTCCCAGGGATTTATGCACCCCAGACTTGCAGGATGGATGCGGCATCTCATTCCCACGCTGTTTCCCCCCTCTCCTGGGGGAAAAGTGTCTCCTCGAGCGTTGCCGCATCCCCCCCCCCCGTCCGTCCGTCCGTCCGGCGGCACCGCGTGCCAGCTCCAGCCCCCAAACAGCCACAAAATGGCCCGAAACGCAGCTTTGGGGGATGCCGGAGGCGCTCACGGAGGACGGCAACGCGGCAGGAATAACCCGGCGAATCGTTATTCCGCTGCGACGCTCCGGAGAAGCGGCGGCTTTTTCCTATTTTTTATTCCCCCCCCTTTTAATAAAGTCATAAGCAGTCAAGCGGCTGGTGATTAGCTGGGGCAATTTCAACCCGTCTCCAATCCCCGCGCTCATCTTCAGCTCCAAATTTTAAAAAGTCTTTATTTGATTACTAAAAATAATAATAATAATAATCCCTATCAGGTGCAGAAACCTAATTCTTATCAATTTTTTCCCTGCAATTCTCCACTCGAAGCTCCGCGGGCACCGACCCGGCACCAGTCCATCACCCTGGCAGCCAACAGTCGCATGCCCACGCGGGTTTTTTGGGGTTCCTTGAGTTGTGAGTCACTTGTATTATTATTATTATTATATATATATATATATTTTTGGTAGAATTATTCCTGGGACGTTGCGGTATCTGGCCTCGCTGCCAATCCAAGCATCAAAGCGGGAAGACTTTCCTCCCTTGCGGMTCCACAATTTGCTTTCTGGGGAAGACGAACACTTGGGAGCCCAAGAATGGCTAATTCACACTTTTTGGCCTTTTTTTTTTCCTCTCTTTTTTTTGCAATCTRTTTTTAAACCCAGGTAACCTTTCAGGCTTCCCGGCCAGGTGGCTCTTTCGGAAACCCTCACTATGAGAGGGTTATTCCGTATAAGAGCTCCAAGCGTTAAATCCCCTCTTCTGCCGGGTTTTCTTGGGAAACGAGGCTTATCGAGTCCCGTTTCCCCCCTCCCGGCACCGTTCGGCAGAGGAGCGGGCGGCTCCAGGACGCAGCGCTCCGGCGAGCCCCGTGCTCAAGCCGTACGAGCCGCCGGAGAATCTCCGCGCGCCTYGGCCTCTCCCTCCCTCTCCGCCGGGAGCAGGCAGGGAGCGATGCCCGTCTCCATAGTGACTATCACCACGCAACCGCTCGCCGAGCCTCTTCCCTGCTCCCGAGGTGACACTTTTTCCCCCCCCCCCTTTTTTTCTCTCGCAGTTTGGTGCAATTGGATGCACTTAAAAAAATAATAATAAAAAAAAGAGGCCTAGGATCATCCCTGCTGGCTGATCGGGAGCGGCGAGACCGGCCCTGCAATAGGAATTTGGGGTCCCGGGAGCTTGGCTCCCTCTGCTCCCCTGGAGACCCTTTGCTCGCTCCGGGCCTCAGTTTCCACATCTGTAAAATGGGAGCAACCCCCAAAGGCGAGGCCTTGCCGGCCGCCCCCAGCAGCCGAGCGGCGGGGGGGGGGAAAAGCAGCACCTCGGACGCCTCCGCGAGGACGGGAGGGAACGGCCCCGCACAATCCCATGGGAATCGGGGCTGGAGGCAGCCGCCGCCGCCGCCGCGGGCGGGCGCGAGCGAGCGAGCGGCGGGGAGCTGCCGCCCGCCTCCCTGCTGCCCCGCTGCCCTCCCGCGCGCTCTTACACAAGGATGACTATCACGGCAATT
>NW_020450296.1:268485-271889 GCF_003343035.1 Apteryx rowi | reverse complement strand
GCGCCGGCCCCGCGCCCCGCTGCGACCCCTTCCCGCGCCCGCCCGCTTCGCAGAGCCCTGGCGACAGCGTGGCACCCGGCGGGGTAAGCCGAGCGCGCGATTCCCGGGGATTTCAGCRACAGCAGCAGCAGCTCGGGCCCATCTGCCCGCGCAGAATCCGCCCCCGGCGGCTGCAGGTACAAACCTCGGGAGGCTCCGAAGAGAAGAATTGAGGTTGGATTCAATCAGGCCCCCGAGGAATTTCAAAAGATACATATATTCCTGACCCAGATTCGGGCGCTCTCCGGAGAAAAGCAGATGCCAACTGCACAGCCAGCTCTGCTGAGCTGTAACAAAACCACCGGCCGTGCCAAGAGCTACAGAGTCGGGGGGGGAAGAGCAGCCCTTAAATGATGCCGGAGAACTGGCACCCGCCTGCGGAAGGGGGGAGCCGAGGGAAAGGATTTGGGGAAACGATGAAACGGCGCCCGGTTTTCCCTCGCCCCGCAGGCCGCCCGCTCCTTTGCGCCGAAAGCTGAGCGGGGGGCGAAGGAGCCCGGCACGCCGAATAACGGGACGCGGGACGACCCCCTCCCGAGCAGGGGCCGACCGCCGGAGCCAACGCGCCCCGCGCGGGATTCTTCTCGGACGGGCGTTGGCGGCTCCCTGCCCCGCGCCTCCGCTTCCACATCTGCGAAATGGGCGCAATAAGAGCGAGCCCGCGCCGAAGCGACCTTCAAAACGCCCTTGGGGAAGACGCCGGGCTAAATCCCAGCCCGGCACACGCTCACGGTGCAAACGCCAACCCGTTCCCCCCCTCCTTTCTTTTTTTTGGCAAGAGGACGCGAGCTGCATGCTCCGGCCGCCCCCTTTTCCCCCCCGCCGCCGCCGGATCCAGGAAAAGGGGAAACGCTGCCCCGGCCGCATGGCTATTTGCGATGCGAACCTCGTCCCCCGGCGCGGGGCCGCTTCCTTCCCCCCCGGCGGCGCTCGCTCCCATTAGCGCCCACCCCCTCGGCTCCCCGCAGGGCACGAAATAACCACCTGCCTCCTCCCCGGGGCCCGGCGCCGCGCGGCCGCCCCTGTCACCCTCGTCAGCGCGCGAGGCACATTACCTGGTAATGAGGCGCTTTAATGTGACAGATGAGGGGTTGACTCATTAAAAAGAAGAGGGAGCAGGAGAGCGAGCCGAGCCGGGGGGGGGGGATGGGGAAACGGGATGGATCCTGCGCCCATCACCCAGATGGAAATGAGGAGGCTGCTACAAGCCGCCRCCGCAGCGGAGCCGGGTGTCGCTCCCGAACCGGGTCGGCGTTAGGGATTTGGGCCGGGGGTGAGGACGGAGGCGGCTGCGGTTTCGGGGCCACCTCCCGCCCCCGGGATTTGCTCCGGAGGAAAGTTAGGGGCTCTCCGTAAAGGGGGCCGGGTTTCCCCCCCCTCCCCATGTGCGTGCGCACGCGGCGGGGACGCTCCTCTGCCCCACGCGGGTTTTACCCAGGGGAAACTCCCCCGCCAGCAGCGATCCTCCACCGCTGCGCCGGGAGCCGCGGGAAAGGGGCGGGAACGGTGCCCGGCGGGATGCAACGGCATCCACGCAGGATGCAGGGAGAAGGCGACTATTCAGGGGGGGAAAACGCTCTCGCTTTCCCCCATTCAGATGCAGCAGCCGTGGAGGAGGCGACGGGAGCAGATTATTTTTCCCTTCCCCTCATTTTCACTTTTCCGTTCCATTTTCCTACCCCAAGTTTCATCCTTACACTCCGGCTGATTTTACCACTTGGGCCGCGTTTTTCCGTAGCCCAGAGGCAGCTCTGCACCAGCCTCCGTCGCCAGCCCACCAGCCCAGCGCTTCCCATCGCCGCTTGGCCCTGCGGCATCAGCTCTGGGGCAAAGATTCACCCAAAATAATAATAATATTAATAATAATAAAAAGCAAGAAAAAAACCAAGTGTGGGCTCGGCCTGGGAGCTGGAGCTGCAGGCAGATGCAGGGAAGAGGGGTGCAAACCTGCGCCCCTGCAAAGCCCTCGCACCCTGGGCTCCCGGTTTGCCTGCAGCCCTGCTCCATGCACCGGGGGACACCGGGGGAAGAATATGAATATTGCAATGCTGGAGAACGGGACATTGCAATGCCGGATAACGGGAGGGGAACGCCAAATAATGGGACATTGCAATGCTGGATAATGGGACATTGCAATGCCAGAGAACGGGAGGGGAACGCCAAATAACGGGACATTGCAATGCCTGAGAATGGGACATTGCAACGCCGGAGCAGAGCGTGCCAAGAGATTCCCTTTGGAGGAATGGAAAAGATTAGAGAAATAGCACCAGGAACAAATCCAGGCCTGAGCCCGCACGAGCAGCGCTGCGCCCCGGGGTGCTAGCGGGCGCTCCCCGACCCGCACGGACCGAACCCGACGCCGCCTCCGCGCAGGAGCAGGGGGGTTTCGGCCACACGGTCCCTTGCCACCCGGGCGATCGCATTCGGATACCGCAGCTCCGACCAACACGCGGCAGCTCCACATTTGCAACAACTAAGCACGAAGCGGTTCCCCGGCCAACCTGCTTCGCTAACAGGTTTATTCGCCCATCCATCTGTTCGCACCCCTCCCCATCCCTCCCCCTGCCAAAAAAACCTACTTTCCTCCTAACCACTGCCGGGAGCTTGCTGCAATCTAACAGCTGGAAGCTTTCCGCCGGACAATGCTTTTTTTTCCCCTTTTTTCCGAATAAAGGGAAGTAGGGCCCGTGCACAGTATGAATGATTTGGGAATATAACAGGGCCACGCTTCGCCGCCAGAGACCAAGGCGCGCAAAGGCCGGAGCAGCAAGAGCCGCCTCCCACTCCCGGGAGTGAGCGCGGAGCAGAACGGAAAAATGAGTCACGGCAGCTCAGCCGGCAGCCGGAGCGTCCCGGAGCCTGAGCCGCTGCCGGCTTCCCGCAAGCAGCAGCAACCGAGATGCAACGCGCCGGCGAGTTCGGCTTCCTCTTCCCCTCCTCCCCGCCGCCGCTTTGCACATGCGGGGCCGGTTGCAAGCAAAAGGCGACGGATCCTCCTTCCCGGGCAGCTTCGGCATCGCCTGCTCCAGCGGCGGCCCCGCGGGACAATCCGGCCCCGGCAGCTGCCGCTCAGCTGTCGCCGCTCGCACAGGAGCGGCATTTCCGTGCCTAAAAGTCCGTCCGCTGCCGGCTCCCCGGCATCCCCAGCCGCCGGATTCGGCGCCCGCTGCCTTTTCCAGGGGCGAGGGCTGGAGCGTCGAGCTCTGTTTAGGTTTCTAAAGGGGGAAATCCCAGCTCTCCCACTCACTAACCCTCAGGCGAGCCACATCCTCCCCCTCCCCGTGCCTCAGTTTCCCCCTCTCTTTGCACCGTTGATGTTTGCGATGCAACTTCCCACCCGGGGGCTGCTCGTTTGCCCCTGAACT
>NW_020450296.1:254041-268272 GCF_003343035.1 Apteryx rowi | reverse complement strand
AAAAAAAAAGGGAAAAAAAAAAACCCTAAAGTTGCTAATTTTAACTCGCCAGTGGAAAGAGTGAGAGGCACTTGCAGGAGCCGGGGCGGGAGCCGCGGCCCGGCTAAAGGGCAGGGGCAGATGGAAAAGCGGAGGGAGGTTGGGGGGCCCGGAGAGGCCGGAGCCGGCAGCCCGACCCCCCCAAACCAGCGTCCGCAAGCGCGCAGGCGCCTTCCCAGCCCCTCCGGCACGCTTGCACCAGCGCCGGGATTCGCCCCCCTACCTGCTACGCGGACTCCGGCATSGTCGGCTCCTGCCAGAAGACGCCCTGCGGCCGCCGCTCCTCACTCAAGCTGCGAAAAAAAAACAACGAAAAAAAGGGAAACGGCCATCAGTTCCCCGGGAAGGAGGCAGCGGGGACGGCAAGCGGCTCCCGGCGCCCRGCATCGCCGGCTCGCTCCCCGCTCCGGGCCCGAGCCGCGTTAAAGTGGGGATCCCGGCGGCCGGGATGTGGCGCGGGAACCCGCGGGGCTGCAAAAGATGGAAAAAAGAAGTAATACAGCAGGATGAGAGAGACGGGTATAAATCCGCGGCGCGCATCCCCGGCGGCGCCGGTGGCCTCCAGAGCCAGCGCGGGGCCGGCAGCACCGCTCGGAGCCGCTCGAATCCGGCCCCCTCGGCAGCGGGCGAGCCTGCTGCCAAAACGCCCCGCGTCCCCCTTCGCCCTCGGCTCCGCGATCGCCCCCGGCGGCGCCCGAAGCTCCGCAGCCGCCACCATGCATCAGCGCACGTGCAAACACCGGGATTAATCCGGTGAGTCCCAGCCTGGCCCGCTGGCCGATTGCAACCCCCCCAGGCGCATCCCGTTATTTCCCTTAATAAAAAAGGAGTCGCGTCCTGCAAAACCCCCCAGTGGCGCCGGTGGACGAGGCGGGAGAAGCTTCACCTTGCAAGGAGCCGGGCCCCGAGGAGCGAGCCCGCTCCCYGCGCCGCCTCCGCCCGGGAATCGCTCCCCTAATTCCGGCTGCAAGGAGCTGCTTCTCCAGCGACCCGCCGCCCCGCGCGGACCCACCCGGCTCGTTGCACCCTTGCACCCGGGGTGGGTTTGCGCCGGGCGCCGAGCTTCACCTCCCTTAAACCCACCGTGATCTGCATCGACGCCCCCCCCTTGCACCGCGCCGGGCGCAGCCGCCTCCCCGCCGCGCCGCGACAGCTGGGACACAAATGTCAGCTCCTGTTTACAAGGACCAGGGCCCCGGCAGCAAAAATGTCACCGGCTGTTTATTTAAAGACGCCCGGATCACCGTCTCGCGGCGCCGGCGGGCCCCTTCGGACCAAAGCGGCCGACCGCCGGCCGACCGACCGAAAGCTGCGACGCGYGGCCAGTTTGGGTTGGAAAAGCCGAATTTTGTTCTCCGGGCGCTTGTTCTGCCTCATCCCGCAGTTCCCGGCTCGCTCCGGGGACATGCGGCTCTGAGCACGGCACTGCCCCCGCGCCGGCAGCTGGCCCGGAGACGCTGGGAAGCTCGCCGGGATCCTGAAGCCGGCGGCTAAATCGGTCCGTGCAGCCTGCGCTTCGGCACCGGGCTGGCTGAGACCCCCCGCAACTCATCTCACGTCACGGGTCACCGAGCGCAAATGAGCCAGTGACACCGGGGTGATAACACGGGTTTCATGTAGTATTACCTTCTCCTTGCTGGAAACCGTACGGAGAGGAGCCCGGCAGCCAGCCGGCCACCCGGATCCGTCCCCGGCCTCGTACCGCGACCGCTCCGCGTCAACCCTGCCTTCGCCTCCGAGCGATCCTCCGGGGCCTGGGATCAGTCACGGGATATTTATCCCAGCGGGTGGTTTTGCCGGAGCCCTGTGCGCTACAGTCGGATCTGACGCCCCTTGGCACCGCTGGCGTTTGCAGCAGGCTCCTAGGGATGCTGTGGAYTGGGATGCCGCGGACCGGGATGCCGCGGTGCATGGAGCTCAGGCGAAAGCAAGCGGCAGGGCCCGATCCTCTCTCCCCTTCCAACCCCGACGGTTATTTTCCAGCAGGGCAAAGCTGCACAGATGCCGCCCTCCGGATCCGACGGGGTTTTGCAGGCGCTCGGCGCCGGAGCAAACGGCAGCACAAGTGGCAGAGCGCCGGGATTAGACTCCGGCGTAGAGGAGGAGGAGGGAGGGAGGTAGCGAAGGCAGGCGAATCCCTCTTTCCAAGTGGAAAAAAACCAGCGGGGGCGAGAATGGGGGGGGGAGGAGAAGGAAACCTTTTTGTCCAAATTTTTTGCAAAAAAACGCTGAAACGGGCAAGACAACCGTTGTTCCGAAAACCGAAACGTGGGTCTCGCCCGAGGGCTGCCGGGACGCTGCCGTGGCCCCCTGCCCATCCGCGCAGGGCCACCTCCGCTCCCGGAGCCAGCGGCATTCCCGGCGCTCCCACAGCCCCCGGCACGGCTCCGAGCATCCCCCCTCGCCGGGGCTCCGGCAGCCTCCGGATGGGCACCGCTGCCCCTGGCATCGCGTCCTAATTCGGGATCCCTTTCGGGATCCTGCGCGCGCCCGAAAGGGCCGAGAGGGAGGCGCAGATTGCGGAGGGGGAAGAGCGGCCTCGCCGCAATCTCCCCTTCCCTTTTTTTCCCCATGTTTCCTCTAGCAACGGGCTCCGGGGCCGCAAACATTTGGGCTCCAACCCCAAACTTCCCCCCGGGCGCAGCCCCCGGCGCCATTCCCGTGGCCCCTTCGGGGTCCTCGGCTCTATCCGCGCCGCTTCCGGGGCAATTTGCTCTCCCGCAGCTGTTTGGGGGGTCCCAGTAGCACAAAAACCAGTAAAAAAAGACCCAAACCAGGCTTTCTCCGAGTCTTTCTCCATTCCCATTTCCCCGCCCGGCCTGCGCCTCCGCATCCAGTTTACCCCAGCCATGAGGAATTTCCCCAGGGTTTAATTGGGCCTGACGAACCTTTGACGTTTTGGTTTTCCCTGGCTTGCCACCGAGACGTGGAATGGGAAAAACTCCGAAGGAGCCTCTCTCCGGGCAAGAAGGGGCACGGAGGCTTGGGAGCCGCCCGCTCCGGGCCCGGCTGTTAGATGCAACGAGCAACGACAGTTCTCAGCACCGGGCTCAACGCATGCGGGTGCCCGGGGGCCGGGCCGTTGCGACAGCGGCCTCCGGCCAGGATTTTGGGAGGGGGGGACGGGATGCGGAGGGGGGGGGACGCGGGGCGGCGTGTGACCGTTGGAGCCGCCGGGTTTCGCTCTCGCTGGCCAACTTCCCCCTTTGGCAGCGGGGATGCAGAAGCGAAACCGCCAGCTGTAGGGACGCCGGCGCGCGGGGGCGGCCGGCGAGGATGAGGAGGAGGCGCGGAAGGGCCGGGCAGAGCCGCGCCGGGATGCCGCGGAGCCCAGGAAAACCGAGGCACGGAGAGGGGCGCCTCCGAATTCCCAAACCGCTTCCCTGGAGCAAGCCTCGCCCCGCATCCCCATCCCGCGCCGAGCCCCAAAGCGCCGCCGCGGCACCCTAGGGACCTCCCGGGCAGGAAAAAAGCAGGGTGCGTCGTGCAAGGCGTCGCTTCCCATCCATCGGGATGAGTTTTCCCAGGCTCCCAAAAACCGCCCGGCCAAGAAAGCAGCTTCCCGCGGCCGAGCCAGGTGCTGGCACCCCGCCGCCGGCGATCCAAGCAGCCTCCGCTTTGTTTTCCCAACTAATTTTTCCCCTCCTTAACGGCAGCCTGGCATTAATGATTTAAAGGCCTCGGGTCAAACACATGCCAGGTGCGCGGCGGCGTCACCCAATGCTGCCGTTAGCGTTAACGCGGGAGCATCTCCAAGGATAGCACGCGTGCCTGCTTCCCTCCCGGCCGGTGCCGATTTATGGGGAAAACGGGAGAAAGAGGGAACCGCCGGCCCCAGAAATCCCTGGCACGGCGCAGGTGCCCGCGCAGCGCCCGAGCCTCAGGCTGGATTCGCAATTCCCGCGCCTGCAAAAACAACCCCGGCTGCTTTGCGGYGGAGGAAACACCGAATCCCGCAGCTCCGACCGCACCGAATTTCCTAAAAAACCCTTTTTTCTGCTGCTGCTTTGCAGTGGCAAACGTCCCGAATCCGGTTCACGCTCCCCTTTYGCCTGCTGCCGTTTATCCGGGGAGGAGGGATGGGGGCAGCGGCCGCAGCCGCCGCGTTGCAGCCGCCTCCTACCCCCCCGGCGCCCCATCGATTTGCGACTAACTGAAGCTCCGTGTCCATTGATCGGAGCAATTTCACGGGGATTACGGGAAGCACGGGCGGAAGCAACCCGGCGCCTTTTCCCAGGACACCCTGCTGCAATCCCGGTGCCGCCTGCCAGGTCCAAACTCCAGGGCCAGCGGGGCAAGGTGCGGCGGGAGCCCACTGGCTGGGGCCGACGCCGGTCGAGAAGGAAGGACGCAGGAAAAAATTAATAAATATTATTATTATTATGGGATAAAATGCAGGCGCCCCTCACCGCTCCGCCCGGGCCCCGGGACGTTTTGCAGCCTCCGACACGCGGCCATTCCCCATGGAAACCAAACAAACACGTCCGCCAGCTCCGAACCCTCCGGCCGATGTATCCCTGCCGCTCTGACCACCGGCGGCAGCTCCGAAATCACCTCCCAGCTGTAACTGGACAACGCAACAGGGCGGGCGGGCGGCTTTTCCCGGCTTTTCCCCCCTCTCCTCCGCCAACACTTTGCAAAAGTCACTTTGTAAAAAGAAAAAGGCTCAGAGCTGCTTCCCGGGATGAAACGGGTGCAAATCAGCCAAATCCCGCCACGCGCCTCTCGCTTTTCCGTCTCGAACCGGCCGCTTTCCCCCAGCAGCCGGGACGCACCGTTGCGCCGGGCAGGAAAATCCCGGCCCGGCTTCGTGGTCCTGGTTGGATGCCGGGAGCTTTTTTAAACTGCTTGGGAGGGCAAAGCTCCCGCGGATCCCGGCAGGACCTGAATTGCATCCTTGGTGGGTTTTGTGTTTTTTTTTTCCCCTTAAAACCCCAGCTTCAGAGTTCTCTAATTTAAAGCGAAAATCACAGCTGTCAGATTTAAAAGAGAAGGAAAGAAGAAAAAAAAAAGGAAATCGGCCTCAGAGCCAATTAAAACAAACGGAAAACTGTTTTGCTTTTTAATCTCCCGCTTCTCTTTTTGGGGGTTTTGTTTTGTTTTGTTTTAAGCTAATCCCTGCCGCGGAAAGGGCAGGTCGGCTCGCCGGCYGGCCGCCTGTCGCCGGGGCCGCGGGATGAAACCCGCGCTCCGATTTATCCCGACGTCGTCACCGAATTCCCACGCGGCGGCAGCGAAACGAACCACGGGGGCTCCGGGAAACTTTCTGCCGGGGGGGGATTTTGCGGCACGGCCGAAAGGGAGTTTTAGCTTTTCAGAACCCCTCCTCTCGCGTTGAGGTTTTAACGGGTCGGCCCAGGAAGAGCGCGGAGGCGGCGGCGGCAGTGCCGGGGCGGAACTACCCCGCTGCAAAGGCAGCACCGCTCCGGCAAAGTGAAAACCCAAAGGATGCTGGAGCAGGATTTACCGCCCCTTCCAGAGATCCGCATCCAAGAAAAAAAAATAAAAAATAATAATAATAATAATTCGGTATAATAAAAAAAGCTCCCCTCGTCTCGCGCTGCCCGAGCCGCCTGCTCCGGGGGCTCGCGGAGCCGGCGGAGCATCTCGCCGCAAGCCGAAGGGTATTTTAACGTTGCTTTGGATCCAGCCAGACCGAGCGAGTTCCCATGGAGGGGAAGGAAGCCGCCGGATGCCGTCGCCCGGGATCCCGCGAATCCCAGGGTGGCGGCGCCCCATCCCCGCGCCATTCCTTGGAAAACCGCGCCACATGCCCGGCTGCAAAGGCAGCGCCGTTCCCAAGCACCTCGGAAAAAGCGGCGGCGCGCCAGCGCTAATTCTAGGCACGGGAAAACAGGGAGAGTGGCGTCGGGAAAAGCTCCGCCACGGCCGCGCCGGGGAGCACGGAGCGGCAAAAGCCCATCTCCCAAAGCCGGGCGGCGACTCCGGCTCCGCATCGGCGCTCGGCAAAGCCTCGGCTCGCGGGGCGGCTCTGCAAGCCGAAGGGAAAGAGAAACGGCGGCGCGAGCTCGTCGGCGAGTCGCATGCAATTTTAGGGCCTGGYTCATTTTCTCTTTCCGGGCAACGTCAAGACGAGTCACCTCCCTTCCCCTGACCTCGGTCGATCTGATACGGAAAAGCGGACAAGGACGCGTTAGCAGACGACCTGCCAGGAAAACGGGGAGGTTAGCGGGGAAAGTGGGAAAGCACGAGAGGCGGATTTACGTGCACCGCCGCTCGCACTGGAAAACTAAAGAAATCCCACCGAATCTGGTTTTTTGGGGAGGGAAAAAAAAAATCGGAGACGCTTCCCACCGCTCTGGTGTTGGATTCGCCCTTCTGCGGGCATTTCCGAGCCTTTCGGAGCAGCTCCCCTCTTGGAGGGATGCGAATTCCCGGGCGCGCTGCAACGGGACCCAGCGCCGTGCAAGGAATCTGCTCCAGAGGCTGCCGCCACCGATGCCCTTTTTAAGGCTCCCGCGAGCTCGCTCGCTATCCCGGCCYAAAACCGCTCTTTTCACCCCAAGTTCGTTCCAGTAAGCTCGGACCTAAGGAAAACCCAGCCGCGGAGCAAACGCAATTTTTCGGCATTTCCCCCATGGAGAGCGTGGCCGGCCCCAGCCCCGGACGGAGGGGAAAGGGGTAAAGAAAGGGAAAAGGGGAAGGAGGTTCCCGCGGTCGCCGGCACCCGGCGCTAAGCCGTAACGGGATAACAAGCTCCCAACAAGATCCTAATGAAGGATTAGTCAAATAGAGTCTAAAGAGATTAAGGCCGGGCGCAGCACCGAAACGTGGGGGGTTTTTCCCCCCCATAGCGCGGCGGCGAGGTCCAGCGATGCCGGGAAGCCGGCCGGTGGCCCCAGCCGCTATCGGAGGCGACGGCCGACGTGGGAATTGCTCCGCGGGGCTGGAGCATCCTGGCGCTGGACCACGGCCAGGCGGAGAGGGGGCCCCCTTCGTGCCGAAAGCGCCRGTGGCTTCGGAAAAAAACGCATCCAAGGCGTTTTCGAGCCGTTTGCCCGAGCGCTTCCTCCATCCCTCTGCTGCCGCCCCGGCACGGTGCTCCAGAGTGGGAAGGGGCCAGGAAAACGGGAGGGAATCCGACAAGCAGCCGCGTCGGGGACTACGAAACAAAATCCAGCGAGGCCGCTTGGAGCGGATCCAGATGTTTACCAGTGACGCACGCGGAGGTATAAATAATTATCCGGTAGGAATTTTGTTCGCGGGCYTCTCGCCCTTATCGACTCAGAGCCRGCGGCGACGGCTTGAGAAAACCAGATGCAAAATGGAAATCGCTGGGAACATCGACTTAATCCCATTAATCGCTGGACATCGGGAGCAGGGGCTCAAATCTCCGCCTGGCGGAGCGGCGGGGAGGGGTTTCGGCTGGCCGCGGGCCAGGAGCTCGGCAAAACCCTCCCAGGGGCATCGTTCCTGCCGCGGGAAAAGGGACGCCGGCCGGAGTCGGGCATCGGCCCCGGCCTCCCCGCRGTCGTCCTCCGCCCCGCAGGAGGCACTGGCTCCGCAGTGCCCGGCGCGCTGCCCGTTTTGAGCTGCACATCCCAGCGCCGCCGGATTTTGCCCCAGGAGCATCGCCGTTCCCGCGCTCTGCATTTACCCCCAGGGACGCGGGAAAAGCGCGCGGGAAAAGCCAGCGCCCTCCAAAAACATCCCCACGCGCAACGTTCGCACCAGCCCATAAACCCCCGGCGGCAAATTTGGGCTAAAAGAGCCCTGATCGCCCCGGTCTCGATAAACCGAGAGTCGCAGGCGCGGAAGCCGGGGCGTCGTTTCCAGCGCCGCGCCGCTCCGAGCGTCCCGCGAGCGGCGCGACCGTCCCTAGCGCCCCGGCGCTGCGGCGGGACCGCGGCCGTAAATGAAAATCAGCTGCTTAAAATACACCCGCAAACAAAACCCGCCCTTGTGAGGCTGCGAGTTACCTTCTGCTGCACCGAGAGCACGAACCAACCGCGCCGGCGCTGCAATTACCTAAAAATAAATGGACCGCAAACTCAAAACGAAGCCGGGGGGGAGGCGAACCCGGCGGAAAAAGGCGATAAAGCCGCCCAAACGGCGCCGATATATATATATATATATATATATATCGATTAATCTTGCAGCTGAGGAGGAAAAGCCCAGCACCGGGAGAAGCACCCGCCGCATCTCCCGGCAAAGCGGTCCCCAGCGTTCCCGAAAAAAAAGACTCCTCAGCGGCCGCGAGGCCGGAGAGGAACAAAAAGCAGCGCTGGAAACTTACTGAGCAAATCGGCCGCCCGGCTCCGACAGGCTGCTCGTCCCTACTGGTGGGAAAGTCTGCAAATGGCTAATAAAGAAAAATAATTAAAAAAAAAAAAWGAAAGCTCCCCTCCCGTTTTTAGGCCCCCCCTCCCCTCCCCAATCCCACCCCGCCCCGCTGCCGCCGCCTTTTCCCCGGATTGCGAAAGGGAGAGGGCAGCCGGGGCTTGGAGCTGCGGCGTTTCTGAGCTCCTACCGAGTCTGGGCTTCCTGCCACCAGCAACAGCGGCTCTGGGGGTGTGGAAAAAGGGAGGAAAAAAAAAAAAGGAAAAAAAAGGGGAAAAAAAAAAAAAGAAAAAGTCCTGTTTATTTTGGGGGATGAGAGCGAAAACTTGCAATGCGCAAGCCGGGGAGGGGGAGCCGGCTTTCTGGCTTTCCCGCGGACATCGCGAGGGGAAGGCTTTTGCTCGAAAAGCCCGGATTTGCGGTGGGAACGCTCGGCTGGCGGAGGACGGCTTTTCCCGGGGTGGCCGGCTCCTCGCTGACCCCTCGGCCGGGCCAGCGCTTCCTCCGCCGGCAAAACCCTCCTCCCGCTTCGTTCCTTTTCCCGCTTTTCCCCCGAATCCGGGATTCGCGAGGGCGGGGTGGCCCCAGCGAGGGGCCGCGGCGCCCACGGACGCCCCCGCTGCGTCCCCCCGCCGCCGGGAAYTACCCGAGACGCGCGGGAAGAAAAGCCTGCTCCAGCCGTGACCCAGATTCCCCTCGCGCCTGATCCCTCCGCGAAGCCATAATCCTCGGAGGGGGTTTTGGTCCTTCTTTTCCCCCCTCCCTCTTTTTAATACATCCCCGCGCGTTGCCGTGGAAACGACGGCGATGCTATAATTTCAGCGCTATAGGCTTCAGCGCCGGAGCGGGATGGAGGAGCAGGCTGCGAAACGGAGGAGCCGCACCGGCGAGGCACCGAAAAAAATAATTAAAGAAAAAAAAGAAGAAGCAGCGACACGTTAGCTTAATTAGCAGAYGCCGGCGGGGCAGGGCTTACCCCCAGCGCGAGAAACGCGGCGGACGGGCCGCCGCTCCGCATCTCCGCGGGACCGCGAGACCCCTCGGTGTCACGCCGTCGCCGCCGCGTTCCGGCCACCGGGATCTGCCGGCTTCGTGCCGGGGAGTTTTGGGGCCGCGCCGGGGCCCCGCTGCAATGCGGGAACGGGAAAGCCGCAATGCAAAACTGCACTAACCCAGGGCGTTTCCCACCGCCCGGCGCTGACGGGAAATTTCCGAGAGCCGGGCAAATAAAAATAAGCCGCGTGCACAAGCAGCCCGGCGTAAACACAGCCCAACGGCCCGTGACCCGCCGGCCGCCTCCGGCGCGAGCAGGGGGCCGAAAAGGAAACCCGAAAGCCCTGGGGGACGCCGGGGCCCCGGGCGCCGCGCTCGCCCACGCGCCCGCCGGGAAAAGCGCGGCACCTGGGGCGGGAGAGGTGCGCGGCCGCCGAGACGGAGGGGGCTCCGGCGCTGGCAAACGCTGGGAAAAATAAAAATCAAATCAAATCATCAAATCAAATCACAGCGCGGCACTGCCAAAATGCAAAAGCCCGGTCCCGCGCCCGGTTTTCCCATGCTCCGGCCTGTTTGCAGCCGGCTGGGATGATCTTCCCCAAAGCTCGGGTGACCTCGGGGAAGGGGAAAATAAATAAATAAAAAAACATATAAATAAATGATGGCAGCGGTTTGCTTCAGTTCCCGAACGGGAAGCAAACCCCAAACCGCCAGCCCGACCTGCGTCGAGGCGAACGCACCCCGGACGTGAGCGCCCCAAATTTAACCCTCCAAGGTATTTGTCTCCGAGGAGCTAAAAACAAATCAGCATTTGCATAACAAAAAGACCCCTGTTTGCTGCCCGGAGCATCGCATGCAAAGCTGCCTTCCTCCGCCGGCGAGCGGGGCGCGCGGCCAGTCCCCCAAAGCGACGCCGAGCCCGCGGCCGCCGGAAGGGGCTCCGCGAGAGCGCCCGTCCTCCGCGCGCGCCTCCGGCCCCCGCTGCAGAGGAACGCGGGAAAATCCCGCRTGCCGAAGCGGTTTTGGCCTTCGAAAACCTCAGCGACCGGAGAGCAATTAGTAGTGTTTTTTTTTCCCCAACTCTCCCGCTGCGCCGACCTCGCCGTTCCGTCTCCTTCGGGGCTGCGGCCGGGTAGGCACGCCGGGGCCTTATATCCCGACGGCCAGCCACGCGCTGCCGACTCTCCCGACCGGCAGGCAAACGCCTCGGCAAGAGCAGGAAAACCATCCTTGCTCCTCTTCCGCACCGAGCTTTGCAGGGCATCCTCAACGCACCGAGCACAGGGGCGTTTTTAGGCGCTACCCTCACCCCYTGCAATATATACACCCCCTCGATATCCTGACTTTCGGACCAGGATAGTGGCAGGAGCTGACCCCAAGAGCTCCTCCGCCAAACAGGCAAGAAAATTCCCACCCGGGGCACGTCCGATCCCGCCGGGAAGGGGCCCGGGAGCTGCGTTCCCACATGCGCCGGGGCAGGACCGGGCCCGGAGCGGTGCCCGCCGGGGGGTTATCGGCGATCCGGATTTTGCAAGCGACCGGCTCTGCCGTTTCGCCGACACGGCGGGAGAGGTTTCGGGATGCTCCGCTACGGCAATTAGCTCCCGATCGCTCCGCGCGCGCGGGAACGTGGACCGGGCGCCCCGGTCCCGGCCCTTTCCTGCAGCTCCGAGGGCCACCGTGGCCCGATTTCATCCCGCGGATCACCTTATTCTCGCGGTGGCGGGACAGGATGTTCTTGGGGACGGTACTCGCAAAAAAAAAACCATCCGGCCGGTCAAAACAACTCGTCCACATTTTTCTTGGATTTTTCTTTTCTTTTTTTTTTTTTTTTTTCCTTCCTTTTTCCTGCCAGTGGAAACTTCTGCTACAGGCCCCGCGTCTCAAGGTTACCGGCTGGGGCCGGGGGAGGATTTCAGGTTTTACAACTGCAAAAATTCCAGACCGAAACCCAGAAATCCTTCCAGTTTGGGCCAAACAGAAGTCGTTCATCCAATTTTTTTTATTTTTTTTTAATAATTTCATGCAGCAACTATGCGGCGAGCACCGGCTTTCACCCCCCGCCATCCCCAAATTTTGAACACCCTGGTAGAAGACTTGCAGTGAACGCATCAACATTTCCCGTTATCTTTTTTTTGGAGGGGGACAAAACAAAGCAGAACAATTCAACCCCACCTATTTTCCCTACCTGCAGCACGCAGCTCTCCATGGGATGCGTTCCCGGGTATTTGTTTCTGTGGTGCCTAGCAATTTTTCCCTGAAGCCTTCCAATAATTGGAAGAGAAAAACTCCCTTTTAAAACGTTTCATCTTAAAAAAAGAAAAAAGGGGGAAAAAAAAGAAAAGAAAAAAAAAGGACGGTTTCCAAAAGGATGAAGAAAAGTCACATTGTTCCAAAAGGCGCTTTCGTTTCAAAAGGAAGATGAAAAGTTTCACCCAGGGCTATTTATAGTCGCCGCTTATAGCCATCAATAACCCCCGGCCACCTCTGGCGCATCCCTCCGGGCAGGTATCGCTCCGGATAATCCCCCCTACGGCAGGGAAAACCCCCCATCAGCTTGTGGCCTAAAAAAAACACGSGTTAACCCTCGCTGCAGCGGCGCCAGGCACGGCCGGGCCGAGCCGGCGGATCGCGACGCCCTGCCCCAAACCCCGGACCCTTTTCGGAGGCTCTTTTTGCATTAACACCGATTTCGGGCGCTTTTGCGGGCGGCTGGATGCTCGGCTGGGCGTCGCACCTCTCGGCACCGGAGGCCTGGAGCGATCTAAAAGGGAGCCGATGCGACGGCGCGGGCAGGCTCCAGCGTTTCCAACACGTGGAAAGAAACTGTTGATATGGCAAAAGCCACCGTGGGAAAAAAAAATATATATATATATATATATATATATATCTCATAAGGAAGCCAGGAGTTTGTGCAAGCAGCCCAATCTCCCCCTGCATCCGATGCAGGCGCCCCCAGCGCGCTGCCTCCATTGCTGTGGGAAGGGGGGAAAAAATGCAGAAACGCCTCTTGGAAATGCTAGGTATATATATATATATATATATATATATAGGATATATAAATAAATATATATATAGAGAGAGAGAACGATTCTCTCCTCTCCTTTCCCCTTCCCTGCTCAGAAATAGGTCACTCCATCACCACCTTTCGCCCCCCAAAACGGCGCAGGGTGGGAACGCTCCGATCCCGCGCCTGAGCCGCCGGGCTCCGACCTCGGCAGCGCAACCTCCGGATGCCACCGGCGCCTTCCCGGGAGCGAGGGGCCCTTCGTAGGTGAGCCGGACCCCGGCCGCTAAAGGCTCGTTTGGCACGCGGCACTAACGAACGGGGCCTGGCATCTCGGACGGTGCATTGCAGCCTGAGCGTCTCCTTGCAATCGAAGCCGCTCCGGGAGCGGATCCGGCCCATCCGGACGGAGGAAGCACGTGCAGCGCCGAGCACCCTGCAAACGGGTCCCCGGCACGGCTCCCCCGCGCCGTGTTGGGGGAAGCGTGCACAAACGGGCCGACTTTTCCCCAAAAGCCGCGCTCGCGCAGCTCGGCCYTCCCGTCCCACCTTTTCCGCTAACGTTTTAGAGCAAACGGCACAGGCCGCCCCGCGGAATAAATCCGCCCGAATCGCTTTCCCATGTATTTACCGAGCCCTCGCTCCGCACGGGCGGGTTTTTTTTTTTTTAAAACGATGCCTTTTCCCGCGGCAGGGAGACACCCGGAGCGAGGGAAGGGGAAATTAAAGGGGGGGAAAAAAAAACCAACCCTGCAAGCAAACAAAACGAGCGGGTGAGATGCAAAGCGACGGCTCCGCGCAGGTAGAGCTGCCGGCAGGCGGGCGGCTCCGTCCGTCTCGAGAGCAAGAGCAACCCGCCGCTCCGGCGAGGAAAGCGGGAGGGTGCCCGGGCTCCGATCAAACCAAACGATTAACACGTTTCGGCTCATTATCGAAAGCTTCTCTGATTCGGACGAGGAAAAAAAAAAAAAGAAGAAAAAGGAAAACAGAGAAGCGCAGCGCATGGAAAAGCATAAAACATCGTCCCCGAGGCAGCCGGGCGGCCCCGGACAAGGGCGCAGCACGCTGCTCCCGGCCACGCGACACATCGCACGGGCGCATACGTATACTTTTAGTTTGACACTTTCGGCTTTGTTCTTCCGTGCACAAAGCGGCTTTTACAGTGCCCTGGCAGCACGGAGGGACCTCAAAGTGCGTGTGGTTTATGACCATATTTAGGCTCCTTCACGTTGCCAGAGTCGCGCTCGCGGGCTCGGGCGCAAAGGAGAACCAGACCCCGCTCGTTTCGCTCGGCAGCCTGGCCGAAAGCCACCCGGGGCCACGGCAGCGCCGCCTCGCCCAAGGTCACCCAGCCGGTGACGAAGGCAGCGCTTCGCTCCCCGGGGGCCGCAGCGGGCTCCAGGGCCGGCCGGGAGCGGAGGCGCCGCCGGTTCCCGCGTCCGCCGCCCGGTTCCCGCACCGGCCGCCCCACGCGCAGAGCATCTGCCGGCTCCGCTCGGCAAAGCCCGATCCGAAGGGCAAGGCGGTGGCGGCCGGTGGGGGGGGAAAAGGGAGAAAAAAAAAAAAGTAAAGAAGCCCCCAGGTCCCTTGYAGAGGTCGGTGACCTTCAGGAGCCCACGGGAACTGATCCCGCCGGATCGGAGGGYGCGAGCTCATCCCAACGGGGCTCTGCCTGCCGGCTTCGCTTTTAACCTCTGCGTTCCCGGAGAGCCGCTAACCACCGAACGGCCTGGAGGAGGGAAGAAAAACGGGACCCGGAATAAAACCATCACGAAACCCCGATGCAGGGCCGGAGGCTCSCAGGCAGGATCAGGCCTCCCCGTGCCGGGCAGAGCCCGCTCACCGGAGCGGCTTGCAGGGATTCGCGCCAGATGTGCTCCATTTACCACCT
>NW_020450296.1:250617-252181 GCF_003343035.1 Apteryx rowi | reverse complement strand
CCCATCGCCGTGCAATTTGGGGGCTCGCGGGGGCTCCCTGCCAGGCTGCGCTGGGGAGGGGGGGGGTCTTGCAGGGCTCCTGCCTTTGCAGCCTGGCTCTGCCCCGGGCGGGGGGGTGCGAGGATCTGGGGTCCCCCCCATCTCCATCCGGTTTGGGGGTTCGCAGGGGCCCCCACCCTTTGCAGCCAGCTTTGCCCCCGGTGCGAGGACCCCAGGACCCCCCCATTGCAAGGGGAACCAGGTCGGGGCGCCTGGGTGCTCCCCAGGCTGGACTGGGGTCTTGCAGGGCCTGGCTCTGCCCGGGGTGCAAGGATCCGGGGTCCCCCCTCCCAATCTCCATCTGATTTGGGAGCTCGCAGGGCCCCATTCCCTGCCTTTGCAGCCCGGCTCTGCCCGGGATGCAGGATCCGGAGCTCTCCCGCGGTGGGGAGAAGCAGCTCAGGACACCTGGGTCCCCCCTTCCCGACCCACTCCGGGTGGCACGGTGAGAGCCGGTGGCTCGCAGGGCCCAGGCTCATCCGCAGGGAGCGGATCCGCAGCGTGGGAACGCCAAGCACGGATTTGCTCCGGCCCTTGGCAGCAGGCTGCAAAAAGGGCCAGGCCCGACGCCCGGAAAAAGGCCCCCCAGACGGCACGCGGCCCTGCAAAGGCCATCGCCGCGCGAGGACCGGAGCAAACGGCGGGGAAGCACGAGCCCTTCCCGGCCCTGCCGGGAGCTTTTGCGGAAGAACTCGGCCAAAAGACGGCAGGAAACGTTTGGCCGCGCAGAGGGGGCTCGCGGCGTCTCCCCGCACTCGCGCCCCGACCGCCTTCGCCCGGCGCGACGCGTCCTGCTAGTGGACTTTGCCGCCCGCTTGGCTTTTTGGGGCTGTTTGTTGTCAGTCGGTTATTTCGTTATATTTATTGTTAGAAATGGGGCTATTTTTAGCGCCCTGTTGGTTTAGCTGGAGATGGGATTAGTCATCCCACCGAGAGCTGTTTGCAGTCTCTCCTCGAGGCTTCTCTGGGGTTTGTTTTCCAATCAGCCGAGATCATGTAGCCAAAGAAATAATAAAAAAAWATATATAAAATATGCATATATATAAAATAAAATAAAAATAGTCATAATAACGGGCACCAGCTGAGCTTCGCCGCCTGGGCGAGCTGCCGGCGGAAAGCAGGGAAGGATCCAACCCAGGATATTTAYGAGACGGAGCCGGGAACGTTACTACGAACCTCAAAAGTATTTTGGAAAGTCGGTCCGAGCCGCGTTTTTTTTTTTCCCCTTGGGAACCCAGCGCTGAGCAACTCCCTTCCCACAGCGGGCTGGTCTTTTCGTGCGGCGGGGATACGGCCCTGCCAGCAGGGGAAACCGCTTTCCCTTGCCCCGCGCCAGCGGGAAGGAGGCAGGATTCCCGGAGATACACGGCCACCTACACCCCGTGCAACGCAAGGCTGCAGCAAAAAAAGGGGGGAAAAAAAGCCCAAAATGAAGAAAAAGCGTGACAAATCTTTGCTGCTTTGCTGCACCGCAGCGCTCGCGGCGATGCAACTTTCCCCGCGGTTGCGGCTGGCTGCAATCGCC
>NW_020450296.1:223424-249634 GCF_003343035.1 Apteryx rowi | reverse complement strand
ACGAGTTTTGCAAGGCCTCGGGCGCCGTCCCGCCGGCCCCCTCCTCGTTTCGGCCGCGCGGTATCGTCTTACAGGGCCGAGGCTAGAGGACACGGGGGGGGGGGACGGCGAAGCCCCCGGGCCGGAGCAGCCGCCTTCCTCCCCGGGTCGGGGGGAGGCTATTTTGGGCTCTTCCCTTCTATTTAGGGTGTCGAATCCGCGTGCGGTCGGCGAGCGCGGTGCTATTGCTTCCTTCCCGGCCCTAACCTTTTGCCTTAAATCGGGATTCGCGTTCATTCCGCGCCCCGACGGGTCATGCCCAGCCGCCCTCTCCCGGTGGTGCTGGTGTGGCTCAGCGCCGCGGCCCTCGGCAAGGCTTTCGGGGCCAGAAACGTCGGGTTCGGGGCAAAGCCGAGCCGGGAAAGGCGCTGCCCCTCCCGCAGCACCCGCAGGCGGGAGGGGATTTGCAATGGGTCACGGTCACCCCGGGAATTTCCCGGATGGAGCCCCATTTTGCAAAAATGCCCCCTCCCAAAAAAAAATTCATGGTGCCGTTTCGACTTCGCTCGCGCTCTCCCTTTTCTGCCCAAGCGCAAAAATCACGGCACAGCTTTTCCCGGTGCTGGCGGTGAGCGAATGGATTTTTCCGGCTGCTGAAGCGAGCATGCAGCCCCGGCGCCGATGGGAGCAGCCCCGTTTCTGGGAGCTCCCAGAAGTTTGCAGGCGTTAGCGCCTTGCCGAATCGGAGCTCGAGCGGCTCCGGGGGATCAAAGAGCCGAGCCGGGTCCCCGGATTTACGCGGCCGCCACCTCTTTCCCGAGACCCGCACCGGCCGTGCTGCCCTGGCTCCCTCCCGGTATCCTCTGCTCCGCTTTAATGCCAAACCTTGGCCGGCAGCCACTAGGCTCCGGAGGACGCATTTTTCCCGATTACGTAACGCGCCCGAGCCGTTCGCCTCTCGCTGCGAGGGAATTTTTTCGCCAGGCCGGGCTGGGAACCCGGCGCAGGGCCGGGACGAGCCCCGGATCTGCCAGCCATGAGGCCACRACGTTCCCTGCCCGGCCCTGGCGGCCGCTCTCCGTTCCCAGGTTTCCATTTCCGTCGGAGTTCCCATCTTTCCCATTTCTGGCAGAGCCGAGCCCGCTGCATCCCGGCGCCTTCCCTGACCCACGACCGCGGGCAGCGGAGTTCACCTGCCGGGCGAGCTTTGGAGATGAGCCAGGACTTGGAAGAGCTGGTTTTAACGCTCAGGCTGCCGCGCGCGGGGATGCTATTCCCAGGCCTGCCGTTAGCGGATGCACACGACCGATGGCCCGGCGGGGTGTCGCATGCACCTTATTCCGGGGTATATCTGGGATCACCGCGGCTGATGGAGGAGAAGCCACGGAGCAGGGCAGGAGCTGGGACAGGTGTCCCAAAGCGGCCCCCCCTGCTGCAACCTCTCATCCGCGTTTCCCGCGCCCATCGCCCAAGGCGTCGCGGCGGCCCGGGCGAGGACGCGGAGGACGTTTCGTTCCCTGCCGGCCCCTTAAATTATCCCGCCGCACGGAGTGGATCTCGGTGCTATTTTTAGGCATCGCTTGTTCAATTATTGAGAAAGATTTATTTTTTGGGGGGAAGGATCTCTTGAAGCGCCGGCGTTGGGATGAGCACCTGGCGGGCGCTCGCCGCCGAGGCTGCCGCGACAGACCCCAGGCACCGATTTCCCGGGAAAAGCAAGGAACCAAGAGGGATATTGGCCCTCCTGGACATCAGCCCATCCTTTTCCCAAAAACCATGTTTTTCCCAGCTATAAAACAGGGCGAAGGCAAGGCGCTGGCAAAAGCACTTTGAAATCGGTGGACGAGCACCACCGCGCTAACAACCGCCTCCTGCACGCGGATAAAACGCCCCACGGGCTGCAAACGGCACCAGATCCCCAAAAAAGGGCCAAAGCTCCCAAATCTGCCCTCAGCTCCCCCCGTGCATCTGCATCGCCTCCGGAAACCCCAGCACCCCACCGAAATGCCTGGTCCCGATCCGCGCCGGAGCTCGGAAACAGCAGGAACGGGTCCACCTCCAAGGGCAGCCGCCACCTGGAAAGGCTGGGGCCCAAAATTCAGGATTTTAACCGAAACAGCCGCTTTTCTCACTGAAAAACCACCCGATTCTCAGCTCGCTGAGCAGAACTGCGGCGGCAGGAGATTTTTTTTTTTTTTAAACCGGCTCCTTTCATGTTCCCGCTTACAAAAAGCCGAACCGAGGGCGGCTTTTATTCGAGATTAAAGGGGTTCGGTCAACCCGAAGCCTGCCGAAATTCCGACAAAACGGCGCGTAACGCGGCGAGAGGCGGCTCCTCAGCCGGCACCGACGGCCGCGGCTTTAGCGGCTGCGGCTTTTGCGACGCCTCTCGCTATCCGCCCCGGAGGCTGCGAGGAAAAATGCACGGATTCAGCCCAGCTGTTGGGCTCAAGCAGACAGGATCAACTCGCGCCGGGATTTGGGYTGCGATTTGGGGTATCCACGCTGCCGCCCCTGTTTGGCCTCAAAATGAGGGGGAAAACGAGCCTGTTTTGGGGCTCTTCAGCCTCCTCCTCCTCCTCCTCCGGAGGGAAAGGCTGAATTTGCAGCCCCCAGCTCATCCTCCTGCCAGAGCYGGTGAAAAAGGTGCCGGAGCCGCGACGGCAGCGGGACGGGCAGGTCGGGAAGCGATGCTTCACCCCAAATTGACAGCCCAACTTGCCGAAAACGGCCCAAAATCGGGGCGGCGGCGGCGGCGAGGATGCCGAGGGCTGCGCCGGGGGCGGCGGGGCAGCGGCTCCTCACCGCCCCGACAAGCTTATAACTATTTCATTCGTTAGGCTGCGAACCTTTCTAAATTAATGAACATAAGGTTGTCACGGTTGCCGCGGCGACGACACGTCGCCCGGGCAACGGCGGCGATGCAGAGCCTGCCGAGTGCGATCGGGGGTCACGCTAACGGCAGCGCCGGGGAGGATGCGCGCGGGGCGCCGGCGGAAGCGGAGCCCGGCACGTGCTCCCRGCGCAGCCCGGAGGAGCCGACGCGCAGCCAAAAAACGCGGGAACGGCGCCAGCCCCCCCCGGAGACCAAAACGCGACGGTGTGAACGGGACGGGAAGGGGTGGAAAAACGAGGCGGGGAGGCAACGGGCTTGATTTTTCCCGTCCCGTCAGCGGGGAAACGCCGAGTCCCGGGGGAGCGAGTGGCCTCGCTATCTTTTGAGGATATCCAGTGAAGACCCCGGAGCGGAGCCTGGCTCTCCCGYGTCCCAGATAACGCTGTCGCCCCGCAGAAACCGGCCTCAACCTCCGCACAAGGCCACGGGGTGAAGGAGGGTGCGAGGGTCTCCGGGCCGGGCTCTGCTCTCCGTCACTCGCCATCAGCTCGGGGAAAACTTCACAAGTGCAAAGCGTCAGCTTTAACCAGCATTTTTGTTCTCCGAGTGTTGCAAAAAAACCAACAACCTTCAATGATGGGTGACATTCGGGGGTTTTTCCCAGCGCATCCCCTTGGAGGCTGGACTGTGCACGGGGGAAGCGAAGGCAATCGGTGCCCACGGGCGAGGACGCGCACGGGGACCGCCGCACCGCTGCTTTAGCGAGGTCCCCCGTTCGCGCTCGGGCTGGGGTACGCAGGCGTCGCGCCACGTAACCTATCGCCCTCCGAAAAGCGCTGCGCAAGGCCCCTGACCAGGCTTGCTAAGACGTTGCTCATCTTTCCAAGAAGGTCATTTCCAGAGCCCGAGCTCTGACCTGGCAGCCAAACCGCAGCTTCCCCTTCCGATGCCCCAGACTCAGCGTCATGTGTCTCGGATGATGCTCGCTCCCTTCCTTTGCTTTCCTTTTCTTACATGCAAGAAGAAATTAAAAAAAAAGGCAGAGGAGAGGGGGGGGAAAGGAGCCCAGCGTGCAACTTGAAGCCAGGGCCAGCAAAATCTCATCCGGCAGCAGTCAAGGCTAATTAAATAGCGAATGCAGCCGTTCCCAAAGGGTGCAGCCGCTCCCTGCCGCAGCTGCCGCTGACCTTGGGCTCGCGCTAGCCCATGGCTACGCGTCTCCCCGCGGCTCAGCCCGGCCTGTACATCCCATAGCCCGGTTATACAGCCGTCTCCCTCCCCATCCTCTTCCGTAGGCTCTTTTCTTCCTGCCCGGAGTTGATTTCCCGCACCTAATTGCCCGGAAAGCTCTNCTCCCTCCCCATCCTCTTCCGTAGGCTCTTTTCTTCCTGCCCGGAGTTGATTTCCCGCACCTAATTGCCCGGAAAGCTCTTTTTTCCCCTTCCTCTAATCAGCCYGGAGCAGACTTTCTCCGGATAATTGTGCCGAGACCCGATCACCCTTCTCATCTCCATCTCTCCAACGCTCCCGTTTCTCCGCCGGACTCATCTCGCCGAAGCTGCACTCCTCAGTCTAATTATTTCCCGGCTCCATCGAGGCGCTTAATTGCTCGCTCGGCTGGCTCCCCTATCCGCACGCTCCCCAAGCATCTGGGCCTGGATTTGGGACCGAGCGGCATAACCGAGTTTTAAGGGAATAAGCTTATTCCAAGTATATGGCGGCGTGAACCCAGAGCAAAACCCGGTTAATAAATCCCCTGGAGAGTTAATAGAAAACCGTTTTTTTCCCCCATTCCCTGGACCCCAACGGGCTCTGCAGGCACCGTGCAAGCCAGAGGGGCTGGTTTGCACAGCTCCCGTCCCCCCTTATCCGCRTTATCTCCCGGCTTCGTCCTCTTCCCCGGGCTAATTGATCCACTGTTTTGTTTGCTTATCAACTCGCTCTCCGCCTCGGATGCTCCTTTAATCAATTCGCAGCCGTATCTGCGCCGAGGGCCGCCGGGAGACCAGGCACCGCGGCAGCTAATCGCTCGGGGACTTCACCTAATTGGTGTAAAACCTGATTTTCTTTCCCTAATCGCTCCGAGGCCCCGATTCACTTATCTAATCACTCCGAAGCCCCAGCCTTGGCTGCCTCTCTCCGGAGTTCCCGCGCATCCTCCCGCGGAGGGTCGGGGCTTTTTTTAACCTCCGCGGGTGGCTTTGCTCGCTCGACCCTCTAATCCCGCGACTGCTTGATCCCCTAAACTAATCCGGCCGAGATTTGGCACCCTCGCTCGCCCGCTCCCCTAAGCCGGCGCCGGGAGGAGCGACCCTTCCGCCGAGAGGGTTCGCTCGGCGTCTCGGGCCACCGGCAGCCGAGAGGGTCCCGGCGGCGGGTGCTGCACCCTCGCCGGAGGAATCTCYCCTTTCCGCCCCGGCCGGGGAGCGCTGGCTCGACCAGTTCCCACTCTCGGCTGCACCCGTTTGGCTGGAAGCCGGGAGGGGACCGGGGCCGCGAAGAGGGGTGGGAAAGGGAGCCGGAGCGAGAGGCAGCAGGGTTTGCAAGGGATCTTGCACATCATCCAACTGCAACAGCCTTTTTTCCCCCAAAAAAAGGGATCTCATGGCTTTTGCGGGGTTTAATGCATCCTGGCAGTGGGTCCGGGAAGCACCACGAGCCGCCGGCCAGGCTCCTGCAGCCATGCCCAGATCCTGCCTGCTCCAGCAATGCCTCGCAGCCTCCCGAGCAGATCCCAGGCCTTCCCCGACCTTGCACCCGTCCTTTCGGCCCCGCAGCTCATTTTTTCCCCTCGAACGCCCGCTCGGAGCAATGTTTCCCCTTCCCATGGCCACCTGGATCCGGGGACAGCCCCAAGCCCGCGCCGGCTCAGTGGCACAAGGTCGCTCCCGCAGCACCCCAGCCCGCAGCACCAAAGAGCGGGACCTGGGGCATCTCTTCCCATTTGGGGGGAAATCTCTGTGCTTTGGGTTTCTTCAGACCCTCATCAGTGCAAATCTGTTTTTTTTTCCCCCCCCTCCCCAACAGCTCCCAGATTTTTATTCCTCTCCGGGATGCTCCAGGCGGCCCGAGCCCTCCCTGCGCGCACAGGGGCGATGCACATGCTCGTGCCCACGCTCCCCCCGGCCCCGGGGGCCCGTTCCCAGAGCGGAGCAGTGGGAATTTCATGTGTTTGTTTGCAATGTGGCGCTGACCCCGAGGCCGGCATGGGAATGAGTCAGCTCCCAGTGCAGGGCAGAATTCCTCATCAGTCCAAAGCTGCTGCTGCTGCTGCTTCCCGTTCGGGTTCAAATGAGCACCGTTTGGAGACGTAGCAATTAAACCTGTTTCAATTAAATTGGCACCTCTAACCAGCGACAGCCTGCAACCTTTCCACGCAGACACCTTTTGTGCAAAGCAGGGTGGAAAGCAACAGAGCCTCCAGGTCAACCCTCGCCTTCCCCCAAACCTTCGGCTCGTGGGAATAGCGAAGGATGAGGCCCCGCGGGGCTTGGCTCAGCTCCGCTCCTGCGGCACCCGGAGAGTTAATGCGGCTCCCGCCGTGCAAAGCAGCCCCCGGCCCCCAAAGGCAAAACCTTCACCCACCCACCGTGCGCTCTGCCCTGGGGATGCCGCAGGGCGTTTCTGCACCGCCGCCGCGCTGACGGATGTCACTCCTCGCCCGTGGGAGTGAGCGGAGCGCCCTGGGAATAGCCCCGGCTGTGGTTTGGCATGCTGATTTAAGGGCAATAACCCCCAAGCTTGGAGCTGCACGCGCGGACGCCCCCTCCTCTGCRGCTGCACCCCACGCGCACTGCGCCCATTTCACAGATCCTCCCGCACAAGCGGAGGGGGCGAGCTCAAATACGCCGCGGCTGCCAAAAAACGGCCTTTCTGGCCCTTTTCCCCCCATGCACGAGGCTGATCCACCATCCCTTAAAGCCACTTGTTTGCTCATCTCAGAGCAGGTCCATCCTGGAGGACGCGGTGGTCTGGGCTCATCCGGGTRTACAAATGAGGCCGCGTAAATCCCGGAGAGGCCTCGCGGCAGGCGGCTCCCAGGTCGGGTCGCTTCGCCCTGCCCAAGCGGCGCGAGCGAGCTGAGCTGAGCCGAGCCGGCTGCAGAGCGCCGGTACCCGCGATGCTACAGCCTGGCACATCTTCCCCGGCGTTGCCCGGGCAACCGCAGAAACACAACAAAACAGCAACAACACTCAGCAGACAGTCGGCAAACATTCCCCTCTTATTTTCCCCCCGGTTCGGTTTGTGCTTTTTCCCCTCTCTCCCACGGGGAAGCTGCTACCGGCAGCGGAGAAGGGCGAGAGCCTTCCCCAGCGCGCGAAGGCTGCGCCGTTCCCGCAGGAGCTGCTTTGCGGAGCCCCGGCGGGACGCGGGCGCTCACCTACCTCCCGGGCGCTGCGCGTGCCGGCAAGCTCGGCTTGCAAAAGTCAGGTTGGCCAAGCAGGATGAATCCCTCCTCTTGAGCTTGTTTTCCTGGGATGTCCAAACCTCAGGGCTAAGGTGCACCTGGAAAGGCCTGACCCTGCGGTTTTTTGYACCAGCCTCTATCCAACAGGCGCGTTTCGGGGGGCCGGGACTCAGCACCTTTCCGCATCGGGCAGGGAGCTCAGGGGCATCCTCAAGGATGAGGCGGGAGCTGCCAGAGGACACGGACGCGGTCAGGTCTCCTTGTGCCGGTCAAGGAAAACCTCGGCTCCGGCCATACTGAGGTAAATCTGGAGCCTGAGCCTGTGCAGGCGCGCTGGTGCGGCGGATTAGCCRGGAGAGGGCTTGCAGACCGGGATTAGCGTCTCCGCAGCACGTGACGCCCCTCTGCCATGCGGCGAGAGCAGCTCCCCGGGCTCGGCTCAGCACTGCTGCCTTCGAGCCGCCCTGCCCCAGCCCTGCTTGGGCAGGGGGGAATTAAGTGACGCTTCAGCACCTTTTTGGGGCCGGTTCTGCAACTTTTTCTCCTTTCCCAGTGCACAGATTCCTGCAAGCTCCCCAGCGCAGCATGACCCCAACGCTGCAAGCTCCCAACCACCCTCCTTCAGCCACTGCTGCCTGGTACCTAACCACCCCCTGCCAAAACTGCCTGCAGCTGGGAGACCCCTGCCCCAGCAGCCCCTCTCCCGCCCCGAGCAGGGCAGCAGCCCCAGGTGGGTCACTTTGCACCCATCACCCCTGATTGCACCTGGCAGCTGCCTCCAATCTCCTTAACGGCTGCAAATCCAGCGTGCCGGGGCTGGGGGGGGTTGGCGCTGACTCCCTGGACTCGAAATACTCCATGCATCGCCCGTACCCGTTTTTCTCTCTTGCATGCACACGTATACCCATGCATACATAGAGGTATACTTCTGGGAGCCCTTTCCCGTGGTCTTTTTTTTTTTTAAAAGCCCACCAACCTGTCGGATCAGGCGTGCTGCTGGAGGCAATCACGACAAGAAATAAGGAGGGAGCTGGCGCGGGGCTGGAGGAAGGGAAGGGAAGGGAAGGGAAGGAAGGGAGCTGCATGGAAGGGGTTGCATGGCAACTGGGGATGCGGCGCCTTCGGCAGTGCCACGCGCTTTCCTGCGGGGCTGGAAGCACGGCCTCGCCGCTGGCAGGACCCCGGGAGAGGTGGATTTAGCACGAATGCGACACGATCCCCTGAAAACGCACCCGCGCGCCCGCTCGTGCCCATCTTGTGGCTGCCGTTGCAAAGGGCTACRTGCGCTACAGAGCCCAGATATTTCCCCTTCTCCCCAAATAATGCTTTTTCAGGCTGCTTTTAGCAATAGGGCAGAGCAAGAACCATCCTCCCGTCCCCCGTCCCGGACTGAGCAAGCACTGCGCGGTCCCTGTGCAAGCCGAGCACCCCGGGGTGCAGAGGGGACGCCCCGGGGCCGGACGCCGTGTGCCTGCACCCAGGCTCTGCCAGGCAGTCGGGGACCGGCCGCGCTTGCCCGTGTGCCTCGGTTTCTCTAACCCTTTCCCTGCTCCAGGTCGCATGCCCTGCACCGGTGCTGCCTATGCATCCATACGGAGCCTGACAGCCGGGATACCGGTGCATGGGAATGATTGCAAGGTGCCCGGAGCATGCGGCCGGACGCGGCCGAGCGGAGGGTGCCGGTCACGCCGGAGGGGTGCTGCGGTGCCGCTTCCCGCCGGCTTGCAATGACATCTAGTGGAGCTGCCTCGGGAAATGGCTGGACCGGCGCCATCCGGCATCGGCTCGCTGACGTTCCCCCTCCAAGCGCCTCTGCGAAACGCGGGGGCAGCAGCCAGCCTCTGCCACCTGCTTTCCTGACTCGGGGCCGGCCCGAGCCGAGCTTCAGCGCAGCCCCGAGAGCCTCCCCGCGCTAACACCGCGTCCCCTTCCCCCTGCGCTGACGGCTGCGAGCTGAAGAATTAAGGATTATTATAATTGCGCAAGGTGTTTTACGGCAGGCTCCCCCCTCCATCCCCAAAACGACACCCTGAAATCACTTTTTCGTGATAAACGTTGCACGAGGAGCTCGATTTCCAGCAAAGCTGATTGCATCTGCGGGAGCAAGCTGATGGCAAATGAAAGGGGCTGAGCTGCAGCGAGAAAGCTGAGCAGCTGGTTCAGCCAAGGACCGAGCAGTCGCCAAGGAGAAAGGAAGAAGGAAAAAAGAAAATTTCCAACCCCCCAAGCAGTTCCCAAATGGTTTCCCTACGCTTTGGTGCGGCACCCAACAGGTTAACCGCAGCCTGGTCCTATTTTAAAACTCGAAGCGCGCTGCAGCTTGATCCCAATTCATTCCTTTAGAGATATAATCATAGTCTTTATGAGATGTAATCATAGTATTTATTTAAGAATTAAGTGCCTCCGAAAGTGGCCTAAATTCCCCGTGCAAAGTGCTGAGTCGCTGCCTCGGCGCCTGACTCAGCGCAGCCGGAGCGCAGCTCGCGCGGCCCCGATCCCGCTCGTCCCGCGCCCGGGTGCTCCCACAAAACGGAGACGGTGCAAGACCAGAGCCTGGTTTAAGGAGAGACGAGCACCCAGAGCGTTTTCTCATATATATTTTATTTAGAATAAACCAAGCCAGGGTGCTACGGCAGCGCAGCTGGGATGCAGCGCGCCCGCGGCGGGGACAGAAGTGCCGTATGCAGCGTTTACATGACAGAAGGGAAAGGAAAAAAAATACATAAAAACGCCACCAACACACCCATCATCTTCCAAAGACAAGACAGGCTGGAGGAGCTGGGGCTGGGGCATCACCCAGAGCAGAAAGTGCACGTCGATTTGATGCTGTTCCTAAAGCAGCTCGGACATTAAAAACTGACGGAATACCGTAATAAATAACCGGGAATGGAGCAGCCACTTCTCCAGCCAGGGCAGGAGTGCCCGGCTATTCCACATTGGATGGAGAGCCCGTTTCTCCCTCCGGCACTTGCGTTGCGCAGAGCATCGCACCGAGCCGCTGCCGCAGGCCCCAAAAAAGAGCCGTTTTAGCAGCCCTGGGCGCTGCAAACCCTGCAGCGGAGAGAGGAAGGGATACGCGGTGCACGCGCAGGGCTCCTCCACCAGCCGCACGTGCGCGGGGTGACCTTGAGTGCGGCTCCTCTCCCTTCCCACCACAAAAACAAAAAGGAGGAAAAAAAAAAAAAAAAAAAAGAGGATTTTGTTCCCCAAAGCCGCTAGGTGTCAATGTGGCTGCGAAGGAGAGGTCCAGCTGCGGCTGTCTGCAGCAGCCAGCACAGAGGGGACCCTCGAAAGCAGCCCCGGAGGGACAGGGACACCAGCAGCTCTGTGCCAACCGGCCGCCGAGACCCTCCGCTTGGCTATTTTTCGAGAGAGCAGCCACAGCATGCAGGGAAATTCAATTTAAAAACCGATTTTTCTCCTATTGCACCTCGATTGCCTAGAGAACAGCCCATAGTGTCTTCGCAAGCGGTGACTGCAAAGCCGGTTCCTGTATCCCCCCTCTCCCTACCCCGGTACAAAGTCGAATTCTGACATCTCCCCCTCTTTAACTAGCAGGGAGGAAGAAAAAAATATATATATATTGGAATACATTTATTTCATTACTAAAAAGTTGCCTAGTGTCCAGAAATCCTTAGTGTCCTTAAGCAGCCAGCTGTTAGTGACACAGGAACTAAACAGCCAAAATACGCACAAATACGAGCTTTAAAAACAGTTACGCGTGCCGTGAAAGATGCAGCAGCCACGTCTTCCCTCCTGGAGGGAGACGGTCACCTCTTAAATACGCGGGTACCGATTTGCTCCAGAGCCAAGCCAGAAAGGGAGAGGAGATGCTCCCAGGTGGTTCGCCGAGGGCTCATAATGATGGTTTTTGGGGTTGGCCAGGGTTTGGTCAAGCTTTGAGCAGAAATTAGAGTCAAAGCAGCTTGCCCAGAGTCCCACATCTAACTTTGGTTCAGAGTGCCCTTGCTTTTAGGGCTGGAGTGTGGTGGGGAAGGAGGACATCGCCTCTGCCGTCCGGGGAAAGGGAGCCCTCTGCTCTCCCCAGGGAGATGCCGTTTGCTGCAAGAGCGCAAGT
The DNA here is from genome assembly GCF_003343035.1 of Apteryx rowi. Taxonomy (NCBI): domain Eukaryota; kingdom Metazoa; phylum Chordata; class Aves; order Apterygiformes; family Apterygidae; genus Apteryx; species Apteryx rowi. The sequence goes on along the minus strand of NW_020450296.1, from coordinate 238,333 downwards.
GTGTTGGGTCAAGAGACCCATGGCGGTGGTTTTCCCCTCTGCAGAGGGGACCGCTCAGCCCTGGGACGCTCTCCCTGAGGTTTCTCCATGGCAGGTTTGCATCACCATCCATCCCCCCACCCCAGGATGCCCGGCAGCACCCTTCCCTTCCCTCCCCTCCCGCCCAACGCTTGCTCCAGTTACTTCTTGAAGAACTTCTTGTTGAGGAGGAAAATGAGCAGGTTGACGTTGACTTTGGCCTTGTCGAACATCTTCATGACAGCTACGCCCTCGTACTGCAGCTGCAGCAGGTCCTGGAGGAGAGATATCAGAGCCTCTCCCRACCTCAGCACCCGGCAGCGACCCCCTCCCAGACCCTGGTGGCCCCAAGGGAAGAGGGAAGCCAGCAAGGAGCAGGTTTGCATTAGGAAACGCAGCAAGGAGATGCTTTCCCACAGCGCGGAGAGTCTGTGCCCTGCTCGGAGCACAGCTSCAGATCAGCTCTGGCCACTGCCCTCGACCAGCCGGGATTTGGGGAGACCGTTTGCATTCCACACCCCCCCAGGCTGAGCCCAGACTCCTGGGTTCAACCCCATTCCCRCAGCAGCATCGAGAGCCCGTTAGCCGCCGCACACGGGCACAGGGACGGGCTGCCCACCTGGTAGTGGAGCTGGAACTTCTCCATGTCGATGCCCATGAACTTGGCTTTCACCTGGAACTTGCCCGATTCCTCGCAGGGGATTATGTCGAAAATCACGTTCCTGAACCTAGAGGCAACGGCAGGGGTTCGCACGACCCAGATGGACCCCCTGCCGCTCCATCTGGAACCGCCGAGCGGCGGCATCCTCGTGGATGAATCCAGATCTACGACTCAAAAAGCCATCTCCAAATCCCAGCCCTACTGCAGTCCCTGGTAACACCTCGAACAGCTCACCCCRTCCATGGGGGACGATGGGACCGCAGGGACCCCCCCTCCAGGTGGTTTTGCTCCACCTGCCCCCAAAATTGCGCTGCAATAGCTCATCTCCCGGACTACGTACTGGCTGACCGGCAAGTCCTCGATCTCCAGCAGCACCCCCTTCTCAAACAGCCGGGCTGCCGTGTAATGCAACGACTGCAGCTTCTTGTTCTTCCCGCTGGCCCTGCAAGAGACGGGACCGCAGACTCGGTCTCTCACCAGAGGGTCTTAACCACATATAACCCCTCGAACCCCCCACACATTAAACATTTGCAACATCCAGATAGGGATCTGGCAGGGGGGCTTGGTTGGGTGGGTGGGTTTTTTTTTTTTTTGGTGCAAAGAAAACCTACTTGTTGCTGGCTGCCAGGTTGTCGAGGCAGGTCTTGATGTACTGGTTGTAATAGTCGATCTGCTCTTCGTAAAACAAGGTCTTGGAGTTGAGCCCTTGGAGGGTCTGTCTCAGTTTCAGGAGCTCCCCTTTGCGGTGCTGCCGATAACGCCGCTGATTGCGGATGTCCTGGGGAAAATAAAGGTGTACAATAAAGCTGGCATCTCCCACCCGGAGCTTTGAACAAGGTCCCGAAACAGGACACCAGGTGGGTTTGGAAGGGGGACCTCCAGACTTGAGGTGACRCCAAGGCGTGCACCCAAGCCCTGCAGCACCCTCCAGCCTGCGGGGCCCCGGCCAAGCATCAGCTCACACTTCTGCACATGGAGGCTCCCGCACAGCACCCAGCCACCAGCTCACCTTGGCCATCTCGTTAACGATCCCTTGGTACTCATCGGCAGAGTCCACAACGCCCAGGCTCTCCAAGCRCCGCAGGTTTCGGATGACCTTACGTTTCTTCTCCCCCATGGAGAGCTGGCTGTTCCCAGCCAGTGAGCGGTTGCGTTGCAGCTTGTTGGGGGTCCGGGCGTCCCGCAGCGCCCGTCTGTGCATGAGATGGGAGTGGGAGGCCTCCTGGGGGACGAGACAGGAGGGACATTTCACAGGAGCATCGCTGCAGTCGGCCACCGCGGGGGCATACGGACAAGGAGCGAGGAGCAGGCTAGCTTTCTGCTCGTGGCCCGTTTGCCTTTTCCCCTGAACAAGAGGTTTTTGGCATGCATCAAAACGCAGCCAGCACTTCTCCTGCAAGCATCCCACCTCATCCTCCGATGCCGGTGTCCGCAGGATCTCCAGAAGGGAATCTCCTGGCTGGGACTGGATCACGTCCACTAGCATTTGCTTGGTGCTGGAGGTGAGAAAGAAGTCAGGTTCCAGACAGTTCCCTCCCATAAGTTGTTTAGTATATTCTGAGCATTTCTTGCTTCCCTTTAACATCCAAGCTAGCATCGTCCACCACCACGCTCCCCCGAAGTCCAGCTAGCAAGAGGCCACGAGACCCTGGGCTGCGGCATGGCATTGGCTGCCCRATTCACCTCCTGCGCCGCGTCCCCAACACCCCGCGCCCAGAAGCATGTCCTCACCTCAGCAGCAAGCTCTTCACGTCGGCCTCCTCGCTGCTGGCCTCCAGCACGAGCTTGTTGGTGAGGGTGAGGGAGATCTCCGCCTTGGCGAACTGGGAGAGCGCTTGCTCCGTGGTGCCGTCTGCCAGGCTGGAAACACCCTCGCCTGCAAGGAGCCAGGAGAAGCCACACAGGAGCACAAGGAGCAGAGCTGGCTGCCCCTGGGCCCTGCTGCTGGCATGAGCCCGAGCAGCCACGGCCAGACCAATTCATCAAGCCTTTGGTGCAAGAAAAGTGTCCTTAAAGACTCGTGTCTGCAGAGGACCCGAGGGTACGGGATGCAGAGCACGCGCTGAACAGCACACTGAGCAAGGAGACTCCCATCCCCCTGAGCTGCAAGGGAGCACATTAATTTACAGAAGATTAAATCTTCTCGGTATTAGAGGCAAGGTAGTCACACTGCACCCTGGATTATAGTACAGACACATCCCAGCCGCTCCGGTCCCGTAAAGTGTTAGTCCTCTTGCATAACCCAAGACTGAAAAACACTGATGTTGCAGAAACCTCTGCAAAATTCTGAGAAACCCACGTGAGCTGGAACGAGGGCTTGGATGCTCTGCAGGGAAAGATGAGCTCAGCCACATGCTGAGAAAGCTGTGAGTAGCAAAAGGTGCCGTTTGCTACAGCTTCAGGAGATCTCGAAGCTCACAGGGGTACTGTACGTACCGACAAGGGACTGGACTGTAGGAATTTCATCAAGATCTTCCAGAAGTTCATGCAGGGGGTCTCCATGAAGCGGTGCGATGGAGTCCTGATGCTCTAGCAGGAGCTGGATAACGCAAGAGAGAAGAGTCAGGGGCACAGGGGGGTGCAAAGAAATAGGATTCAGAACAAGGACTGGTGTGGTAGGGAATGGCACAACCGCCTTTGCATTCGAAAGATCACTGCAAAGCTGGGAGGTTCAGGAGAGGACAAACAGCAGAGAACCTGCAGAATCTGGATCATTTGCTCATGTAAGAAAAGGAACGCGATCAAATAACGAACAGCCCGAGAGCCCAGGCCAGGAGCAGCCGTCCTTGTGATGGGGTGCAGGGGAGCRTGATGAAACGCAGCAGAAAGCGGAAGGCCCAGGAGATGGGGATTGAAGAGGAGGAATCCTTTTCCCTGCAACATGCTTTTAGACTGTAGGATCCAGCCCCACAGGATGTAGCAGGGCCCAGAGTTTGCCAAGTTCCCTGCAGGAATTAGGAAGTTACATGGGGTGTGGGGGGGGATCTATGATGGTGATGCCCTGCRTTGGCAACTGGGGACAACCATGGTGTTTTCTGAGTGCAGACAGAGAAGCTGGGTGTTTGCTTTGGTGCACATGGTGAGCATCATGCTGAGGTCACCAGGGCCCCAGCTCGGGCAGTTTTGCACAAGACCTGCTCATCCGAGGGTGGATCTCATGCCCTTACCTTGTGCGTGTTGATGAGCTCCCCCACCGTGATGTAGATGACTGGCTTGGCCACTGCTACCATCTCCGAGTACTCATCCATGTTAAACCGCTCTTCTGGCTCCGGGACGCAACAGGCAGCAGAGATGAACTCCCTGCAGGGAAGAACCTCTCAGCGAGCCCCAAAAATCCCTGGCTTCAGCTAGATCCCTCCCTTCCACCCCAACGCATACTCCTTTTTATTTCTAGGGTCGCAATCCTCTGCTTGCTCCTGGACAGATGAGGTGTCTGGAYGTTCAGCACCACACACCCCAAAGCCCCAGGTATGTCCCTAAGCGGAGCTGACGCCGTCCCAGCACCCACCTGAACTTGTCATGGGTGTCCTCCAGGTAGCAGTTCACCACGCGCAGGTGGGCGTTCTCCCCGTCGAAGGCCTTATGGGCAGCCGCGTGCTGCAGCACCTTGGCGATGGAGCCCAGGTTGCGGCGGTGGTCGGGGTGCAGGGCCACCCYGGCCGAGATGTCCACGATGTCGAAGCCGTCGGGAGCCACCACCGCCGGGTTCATGAAGCGGTAGTAGAGCAGGTTGCCAACGATCTAGGGCACAGGACAGGCAGGGGGTGTCAGCCCCAGGGCTGGAGAGCACATGGGCTGGTGGCTCAGCGGGGAAGGTGGTTTTATGCTCACACTGCCCAGGGTGGAAGCTCCTGGTCCCTCCTGGAGGGAATGGCAGCACAGAGAAGTGCCCAGAGCTGGCATTTCCTTAATGGCTTAAGGAAATCATTCAGACTTGAAGGCAACTTCAAGTCCGGAGAGAAATTACCACCGCTCTATGAATGTGTCCCTGAGTAAGATCCCAGACCGTTGCACACACACGCGGCTGAACCCCCACCAGGTAGTGCAGATCCCCATCACCTTATAGATCTCCTCCTCTGAGGCCTCAGGGAACTTCTCAGCCAGAGACGTCTTCAGGATCTTGGCCACGTAGCGCATGCCATAGCTGAGGAGAGGATAGGAGAGAGCTCGGTTAGCACACGGGGTAGGGCCAGGCTTGGCCGTCCTGCCTGATCTCCAGCTAGATGGCCAAGCGCTGCATTACACAAGAGCATCACTGCCGTGCTTGGTGACATAGGAGGTCCCAAAGCCTTGAGGCAATGGAGGATCCAGAAACACAGCAAAGTGCTCAAGGTTGCACAAGCCCCGATCTCTCCAGGCCCTCTCCTGTCCCTTCACTACCCGCTTAGACATCCCTGTAGGAAGCCTTCATCCTCCGAGACCCCCCCTCAAAGCTCAGGTTCTTCCTCGCAGACACCCTGACATCAGCAGCAAAGCCCTCAGAAACACGGTGGTGAGAAGCGCCAGCCAGCCAGAGCTTTGCTGGAAGAGTGAGAGACAGCAATGCCCACTGATACTTGTTTTTCCCCTTGCTGGCAGCATGAGAACTCAGCCCTACAGCACCTAAGGGGCAGGGAGGACCTCCATTGCCCAAGCTCCCTTTCTGGGGCCTCACTGAAGTTACGTTCCAGCTGGAAACCTAGCAGGAAGGGGGCTACAAGCCATCGAGATACATACGGGATTTTATCCACAGAAGAGGTGATGGCAGAGACGAACTTGTCTGTCATCACTAGGAGGTTGCGGATGGAAATATCCAGCCGCCTCTGGACCTCGGGGTAGCTTAGGGCCTGCTCAGGGCTGACCTCATATGGTAGCTTGCTGCAGATGGAAGACAAGATCCCCGTCACTGTCACAGCATCCATCAGCTTGCCTCCGGGCTAAACATCCTCGCCCAGAACCTGACCTTTTCTGCCCACTCTGWGACTCTGTCTGGTTGATCCAAGCCTTGTAGATGTCCACGGGGTTGGTGCGGATGCTGAGGGTCTTGTCCTGCAGGACCTCCTGCACAGCACCGCCTAGGATCTGCCGCAGGGCGTTCTGCCCRCGGGCATTGCGGTAGAAGCTAACCACCAGCCGGATCACTGTGGGGTTCCCCCTCAAGATGTCGTGGATGTGGTCCACTTTGGACCTGGAGAGAGTGACAGGATGAAGATCATGAGCTATCATGTTCACTCTCCCAGCACGAGGCTGTAGCCAGAGGCAAGGAGCCAACAGCCAGAGGCAATAACTGTATCCGAGCTGAAGCTCCTAGCCCAGCCTTTTCCCACATCTCTCCCCAAACCGGGGCGCATGTGCCTGTGGCCACCCACCTGATCTCCTCCTGCAGGGCAGCTTTGAAGAGCTGGAGCAGCAGGTAGGCCTCCCGCGGGTTGGACGCGTAGTTGTAAAGCGTGAAGATCACGGACTCCATGAACTTGGTGGACTTGTTCTGGGGCATCTGGAAGATGAGCCTGGCCAGGTACCCAGGCTGGGTCTGCAGAGACGAGGAACATGATGATAGCCCCGTGCGCTATCACGGGCCAGGGCTGCCCCAGCCTTCGCACCAAGGGCTCTATGGGCAGACACAGGCAGAGCCCTGCAACCCTTACCTGCAGCAGGTAGAAGAGGTGCTGGTAGGCCTCCAACTTCTGCCGCTTCTCCTTGCTGAGCGACTTGAGCCCCTTCTGCTTGTCTATGGCCATCATCTCCGAGAGCTGCTCCTTGTTCTTCTTGGTCAGCTTTTTGCAGTGGGACACCACCTCCTGGAGAAACCATCAGCAAGGAGAGAGCAGAAGCATTGGCAACTGCGAGCAAGCTCCAGATTTCAGCCTAGCTTCCAGGGAAAGAGCTAGAGGCACCTAGAAGATATCTAAATCCCTTGAATTGCTTTAAAAGCAAAGCAGAGAAGTTTAAGTTGTAATGCCAAAGCGGTGAGGCCAGATTGGCACTAGTTTAACAGCCAGGGCACCACGGCAGAGCCACACAAGGTGACTGAGGTCCTTCCCCACCCCATGGGGTTCCCTGACCTGCAGCGTGATCCTGTTCTTCACCAGCAGCCCAATCTTGATGTCCATGAGGTCCAAGTCGCTCTCGAGCTGCCGGCTGGCRCGGATCCTCTTCACCACCTCCTCCCGCAGCCGCAGCAGCTCCGACTCCTCCCAGAAGTCGTGCTGGCTCTGCTCCAGCAAGTGGATAAAGCGCCGGACGATGCTCAGCGGCGGGTTCCTGGCGCTGACTGCAAGGAGGCACGGCGGCCCCGTGAGCTCCCGCTGGAAGAYGGGGCGGCCGTCCCCCGTGGGCCCTCACGCTCCCAGTACATCACAAAAACACTCCATCCTCTCCCCAAAAAAAAGTTCTTCCGATGCACGGATGCCCCGTGCCGGTCGCCCCTCGCGGAGGGTGCGGGATGGGACCACGCCGGGCTCTGCGTTAGCGGCAGCTCCCCGGGGAGCCTTCGGGAGCAGAGGTGCAGCGCGGACGGCCCCGAGGCTGCTCGCACCGGCATCGAGCCTCCGCCGCCCGTGTTTGCCGCACAGACACTTCGGACCAGCCCACCGCCGCGCCGGGCAGACGAGGAAGGAGGCATCCCCGTCCCCAATTAATTACAGCCACTTCAGAGCAGAGACAAGCAGGCACTTACCCAGCATCCTGTAATCCCCACGGGCCTTGTTAGCTCTCACAAAAGCCTGGATTTTAATTACAGCTTTAATCTGCCAAGACAAACAAGGGGGTGAGAGGGGAGGGAAGAGGAGGGAAGGTTCCCCATAGCATCCCTGCAGCAAACCGGGAGCGCCGGAGAGCCGGCCTGGCAGCCGGCTAGCTGCTCCCTCCCTGCTTGTTGGCGCTTTCCCAGCTCCAGGAATCTGCTGGTGCATGGGATAAGGGTATCCAAAACCCAGGAGGAATTTCAGGATTTTGCCCTCTGCCTCGGAGAAGCTTCGGCAGCAGTTGCTTCCTCTGCAATTGCTGCATTTCACGTGCTGCAGCAATGCCAGGGAAGCAGCTTCGCTTCCCGCAGGCGACACTTTCCCTCCCCTCTGATGTGCATCACTCCGTCCCTGTTGGTTTTCCAGGGGGCTGGAGCATTTTTCTCTCCTTAGCCTTTGCAGAGCTGAGTTTGGCAGCCAGGCTTTCTAGGTACGAGACCCCTTTTCCTTCCCATCTGTCCCAGCACAAGGATGCACCAGCTTTTCCCTCTGCAGCCGGGTGCTAAGCACTCAGGAGCAACAGTTTGACTACGCTTTCCGGGGACTTTTTCACCCGTCTGTGCCAGCAGCCAGCGACAAGCTCCCAGCATCTCCCCCAGGCTGTTTTAGGGGGCTGCTTGCCGTCTCCCACCCCGACACTCACGTTCCTCCTGAAGTAGCGCAGCCTCTCCCGGTACTTCCTACGGGCCTGCCACATCCTCACGCACGCCTGGATCTAGGAGAGAGGTTCAGCGGTTTGGGGAGAAGCGCAGCGAGCACGGCCACGCCGCGGGCGGGAAGGGAGGGAGCTGCATCCTCGCAAGACGTTCTCCGTCTCATCCGAGCTCGCGGCAAGGTTTTGTTTGCGCTCGGCAGAGATCTCCCAGCGCACGGCGTTTGGGACGGGACCAGCGGCTGAAAGCTGGGTTTGCTAAGCTAGGCGTGCATCAGCCGCCACGCGCCTCCCTCGAGCTGGCTGCCTTCCCAGCAGGCAGGGAGGTAAAGGCCGTTTCCCTGGTGCGACGGGAACTACAGCAACATGAACCGTGTCTGCGGGGGCAAAAAAAAACAACAGACTCCGAGGACCAGATTTCCAACCTTTACTGCAGCGTCCGCGTTGGCTTGCAAGTAGCGCAGCCTCTCCAGGTAAGCCCTGCGCTGCCTGTATCCCCTCCAAAAAGCCTGGAGATGAGGAAAGATGAGTTATTTGGATGCCGACGGGGCAGTGCCCCGCACGGGGCGCCCGGGACCGGCTGGAGGACGCAGCGAGCGGCAGCCCGCGCTCTGCATCCCCGCCGCAGCACATCACCTGGATCCTGGTGGCCGCCGGCCACTGCTCCCGCAGGACGTGCCGGCGCTCCGCGAACGCCCGGCGGACGAGGTAGCCCCTGGCCCGCGCCTGCAGCCGCACGACGAAGCCGGCGTTGGCCGCCCAGAGGCGTTCCCGGTCGTGGGCCGCCGTCACGCGGGTGACGACGGACTGCGGAGAGGGAAGATGATGCGCCGGCTCAGCGCCCTGCGGTGCCACCGGCCTCCCCGTGCGCCCGGTCCTGGCCCTACCTGGATCTCCTCCCGGCTCAGGTGCGTGGTGTTGAGGACGCCGTCGCGGGGCCGTTCCCAGGCGCCCTCGAAGGTCTGCAGGTTCAGGTAGTACTCAGCGCCGTCCTTCAGCCCGTGCCGGACCCAGCAAGGCTTCCCGCTCCCTGCGCCAGGATGCAGGAGAGAAACGCGGTCGGGGAGCCGCTATCGCGAAGCCGATGGGAGGTGGGAGCAGGACGGAGCGCTGCTCCCCGTTTTTTTGGGTTTTTTTTTTACCCGTTTGCTTCTTGCCGGCCATGAGGGCCGCGAGCTGCTGCTGGTAGGCGCCGGCGCAGGCGGTGACCACGCCGCGCAGGGCCACGTCGGCGTTGTGCAGCACGCGCACCGTCTGCGCCGCTCTCCCCTCCTTGATGGCTTGGTTGATGGCCGCGGTGCCCAGGGCCACTGCGGGAGCGGAGGAAGCGGGTTGCGGAGATTCGCAGCGGCGCGGCGGCCCCGGCAAATCCTTCCTTCGCCTCCCTGCCCGCTCCCGGCTCTTTGCGGCATCAGCTCCCAGCGCCGCAGAGAGCCCTTACTTCTCCTCGCAGCCACAGAGTCCTCGTTGGCCTTGGAAACCCCTTGCTGGATCTCTTCCCACCAGAGGACAGCCCTGTCATCCTTCGTGGCCTGGAAGATGGAGAGGAAAAGGGTCCGGTAAGCCCCAAGCGCAACCACCTGGCTGTTTTGGCTGCTCCGCAAGGCGAAGACAGCGGCAAAGGCGCCACGTTGCTGCGGCCACCGGTCGCCCTACCTGGGCCTTTTGCCTTCGCGCCCGGGTCAGGACGTGGTGGTAACGTCTAGCCACGGGCAGGGTGACGTCGGTCAGTCCGGCCGCCGGCAGCAGCAGCGCCGCCAGGGTCTTCTCAGGGTCGTCTTGCAGCAGCGCCTCGTTGATCAGCCTGACGGCGAGGACTTCTGCGCGGGAGGGAAGGGACACCCGCGTCAGCCCCCGCGGATTCGCGGCGCGAGGTTGCACGAGGTTCTCCGGCGTCCGACGAGGGTTGGTCTCCCAACGCAACCGGCCCCTCCGGAAAGTTGGCCAAACCTCTCTGCTCAACCGCAAACCACGCGGCCACCACTCACGGGCGTTTTCGTTCTGCACGGACGAGTTGGTGCTGCTCACGCTGGCCTGGACGTCGTTCCAGCTCAGGAACTCGGCTCCCGCTCTCCTCGATTGGGCTTTCAGCTGCAATAAGTCGTCGAAATACCTGCAGGGGAGACGCAGGGCAGCGGTTTAGCGGGTTCGGAGCAGGAAAGCTTTCCGCCAGGACCCGTCGCCTTGCTTTCCAGGTGGGGGGGGATCTGCTCACCGCTGGGCGTTTGCGTCCTCCACATCCGCGAGGCCCAGGGCAGGGCTGACCAGGCTGCTCCAGAGTCCGTCGGGGTCTCCAGCCTCCAGGGCTCGGTTGACCAGCGCCACCGCCGACAGCATCTCCACGGCCACGAAGAGCTCCTCCTGCGTCAGCTCGCCCTGCGCGGAGCGGGCGGACGCTGACCCTTGCCGCGCTCCCCGTTATCCCCCCCCCCGGCCCCGCGCCCCGGCAGCCCCCCCAAAGCCCGGGGAGATGCTCTCACCCGCGGGTGCTGGCGCTGCAGCAGGGCCAGCTCGCGCTGATACAGCGGGGCGGCGAGGGGATGCGCGGCGGGCAGCTGCGCCGCCGGGTCCATCAGCGCCTCCAGCGTTTCGGCCGGCGTCCCCCGGCGCACGGCCGCGTTGATTCGGCTCACGGCCTGCAGCACTGCGCGGAGAGAGCGGGGTGGGTGGGTGGGCACGGGAAGGGGCCGGAGCACCGAGGCCGCCCCACGCGGCGTCCAGCCAGGCTGCCGGGGACCGGCCGGTCCCCGCGATGGAGCGCGATGCGTTGAAACCCACCGCGGCCGCCCCAGCCCTGGCCACTCACTGGCTCGCTCCTCCTCTCCCTTCTTGTTTGCTGCAAGGATCCCTGCCTGCAGCTCCTCCTGCTCCAGCAGGTCCACGTAGCCCAGCTCCTGCAGGAGGCACAAAGAGCCCTCTGGGACTTCCATCAAGTTCCCCCCTTGGCCAGGAGGAGCAGTCAACGCTCAAACCAACGTGCAGAAAGCCTGCAGCTCCGCAGATCGTCCCCCTTCTTGGGCAGGGAGCCCCCTCCAGCTGGGGCACCACCGTTAAAGCCATCCCAGGTGCCACCCCAGCACAGGTGCACCCCATCCGCCAGGGTCCTGCGAGCCCCTACCAGCGCTTTCTGCTCCCGGTCCATGCTGAGCTGCTCCAAGTAGCAGTCGAGGTTCTCCCGCTGCAGATAGTGCAGGGCCAGGACAGGGTCCTGCAGCGCCTGGTACAGCTCCTGGGCGTCCTGGCTCTCCAGGGCGTCATCCACCTGCTCTAAAGCCCCGTGGACTAGGAGAGAGGCCAGAGAGGTAAATCATCCCATGACTCCAGGGATGAGGGTAAACCTGAACCACAAGTCCACATGCCAAGAACTTTAATTTCTCCTTGGAAACACCCAACCAACCCTGCTCCTGCCAGGTCTGAGGCTGGCCTGAGGAGACATCTCCTTTCTGCTACATCTAACATCCAGGCTAGGTTCTTCCTTCCAGCCTGGGATTGCCAGGATCATGCCAGATTTGCCCGATAAGCTCTGTATCGACAGCAGCAGCTCTGGAGACCCCCCCAGAGGAAGAGCTGCAGCTTTGCTCACCGTTCACTTTGTTGATGTTCCCTTGTATTTCAGCCTGGGTCAGACACCGGTCGTAGATGTCCTCCCCCTCCGGAATCGCCTGCAGGTACTGGAGACAGATTTCCCACCGTGAGCTTTCTGCCCAGACACGTCCCACTAGCTGCGAGCCAGCAGAGGGGACCGTCTGGAGACACCTGGACTCATTTGCCACCCCCAGGCCCTGCGGTCAACCAGCACCAAGAGAAGAACCATTCCCCCTCCCCAACTTTCCCCATCTTTTGATCAGCACAAGGTTTGGGCTTTATTTGACAGACACAAGGACAGGCCGTGAGCAAGATGAACCCCTCCAGCTGGAAGCACCTACCACCAGAGAAGGGACTGCTCCTTCTCCTGGCCCCTCCATGCCGTACTTACCCTGTTCCTGGCATTGCTGGCTTTCTCCAGCTTCGCCTGGTAGAGCACCTCCTGGTAGACAGCCGCCGCAGGCTCCCGCAGGTTGAGCAGCATGGCGTTGGGGTTGCGCAGGGCCTCCATGGTCTGCTCCACCACTCCCCTCTCCACCGCTTCGTTGATGGCCAGCACAGCTGCGTGGACTGGGGGCAAGGTGGGAAGGAGATGTGAAGCAGCCGCCCCAGGGAGACGGAGCAAGGCTCCGAGGGCTGTAATGAACCATCCACCAGCTACCTCTAGCCCTGCATGCAGCAGGACAAGCCACCCCATGCATGACGGTGGAGGATGTCCCTTCTCCAAGGGCAGACCCCAGTGCCCAGGCAGCCTTGATTTCTCTAGAGCAAGTCCAGCTAATGCAAATCCTAGGCACTGCCAGCTGGGAAGGGGATGTGCCAGCCCCGTGCCGGTCTGGAGGAGAGCAGCAAGGTGTCCAAGCCGCATTTAGAGGCATTTGGAGCACCTCAGAAGTACCGGGTGGTTGCTGAGTCCAGATTTGGCATCCAGGGGGCCGGTGCATTCAGCAGCAGGAATCCCAAGCCAGGATGCTGCTATGGGCTGACGCACGTCACCGCTTTCCCCACAGCTCCCACTCACCTGCCGCCTCGTCCACCGAGAGCTCGTTGGCCAGGAGGCCCCCGATCTTGCTGAAGGCGGGCAGCTGCAGGCCGTACTTCTCCAGCTCCCGCTTCATGTTGTTGATCTCCTCCTCTGGAGCAGAACAGAGATGTCACCACCCCAACCCGGAGCAGACAACAGAGCTCCCCGCTCCTCCATCGAGCCGAGGGTGCAGAAAACACCCGCGCTGGGGCCAACGTTATCAAAGCTCGGTCGAGATCTTTATTCTCAGCATCCCTTTCGTTGAAGGGATCCAAGAACGTAGTAGCACAGATGGACAAACACAAGTCGCCAGCCCTGGCCCAGGTTTCCCCGCATGGGTTCATACCTGTGAAGTCCACTTTCCCGTACAAGTCCTGGATCTGCGGAGCCAGCCCCAGCTTAAACAGGTACAAGCTGAAAGATGAAGCAGATGCGTGCCGTGACCACTCAGGCACTTGCTTCTCCCTCCCAACGCAGCACTTGGAATATTTTCTGTCCTTGGGCATGGAGAAGGCTCTGCAGCCTCGTGGTCCAGGCTGGGAGAAGAGGACTTGGCAGACCCATGGCCACCACAGACTCACTGAAACACCCCCAGCCAAGCCACCCCCAGCCCTGTGCCTCACTTTCTCCTATGAGGATAGGGATAATCCTTTACTGGGCCCAGATACTTCCTCATTAAAGAAATGCACGAGCATGACTCCAGGTTTCCAAGTCCCAGCGCTTGGATCCCGTGGACTCTTATATCTCCCCCTATCCCAAAGGGTTTCACATCAGGATGTGTCTCGCCAAGTCTGCCAGATGTAGGATTAAGCAAACACAAGGAGTCCCTGAGGCTGGGATTTGGGAGTCTTCCCACCTTCTCGATGCCAGTAAAGGGCTCCGCACCACGAACATGAACCAAGACGACACCTTTGGCCCCACAACCAGGACTGGGGACACTCGCTGGCACCCACCTGAGCGCATGGATGCAGTAGACCACCCGGGGCATGTTCTTCTTGTCGTAGATGTCGGTGGTCTCCGGGTGGAAGATCTGCCGAGGACACAGGAGTCGGGCCTGGACTTAGACGGTCCATGGGGATGGCAGGGCTCAAGGGGCCATGCCGGCGAGGGGCAGGGGACCGCGACGATGGGAAGCCCCTCGGCACGCCGGCGTTTCCCACCTCCAACCCCCCAGCACGCAGCCCCGGGCAGGCAGGGCGCTGCCATCGAGGGTTTCCTACAAAAGCCAGCCGAGGGGACACATTACCGAAGGAAGCCCCACATGGGTCATGGCGTCGCGCCAGTAGTTGATGTTATCCGTGTGCCGAAAGTGAAGTCCGGTTGCCTAGGCGGGAGGAGATGAAACTGCCTCAAGCTCATCTTCTCCTGTCTCTGGGGTCGCCCGCTGCCCCAAACCCACCGAGCAGGAGCCAGCGCTCAAAGTTAAACCCGCAGGCAGGTCTGCAACCCTCTGGGGCAGCAGAGCTTAGAGAGCCTCCTTGCAACCCTGCTCTACTAAACTGACCCGACTCACCTAACTATTGCAACCAGCACCTTTCTCCCCACTTTGCATTCGTTGGCCATGGAAAGACCCCATCAACCACAGGGGGGTTTTGCACGGTTCACGCGCCCCCGTCGCGGCAGCAGAAGCGGGGTTCGTGTTCAGGGATCGGCGCCTAACGCCACAGCCCCATCTTACCTTGTACCGCAGCTGCTCGCGGTCGTAGATCTTCTTCAGGGGCACGAGGTCCGGGGCAAAGCAGTGGCCCAGCTTGGCCAGGACGACGCCGTTCCGCAAGCTCTCCTCCAGCTCCGTCGGGGGGGCCAGCTCCTCGTGCAAGCAAGCCTCCATCCAGCTGGCAGGGCAGAGACACGGGGGCGCGTTGGGGACCCTCAGCACACACCGGCACCCCCACCCCGGGCCTCATCCGGACGGGGAAAGCAGCCCCATCGCATCCTTATCCCTCCCCTCGTACCCCTTCTCCCCCAGGATGTGGGGCCCCCGGCTTGCAGATTTTGGGGGGGGGGAAAGGGGGGGTTTCCCTCACCGCTTGGCCTCCTCCAGGTGACACAGATACTGGTAGGCGACGTTCTGCCGCCGCCGCTCGTCCATCTCGTCGGCGGTGAGGCGCTCGTCTGGGCGGCGGGACCGACAAGCACAGGCAAAAACAGACAGTCCGGGCCTTTAGTTTCATTTTTCCCCCCCTTTTTTTCCTTTTTTTTTTTTTCTTTTTCTTTAATATTTACCCACCTAAATGAGGTTTT